>NC_057714.1:11397957-11437356 GCF_004010195.1 Chiloscyllium plagiosum | reverse complement strand
ACACACACACACACTTTCTCACACTCACAACCCCCACCCCAGACAGACACACACACAGACAGAAAAAGACCCACATGCACACATATATATTGTGTGTGGTGAATTTTTTTGGTAGTTTCAGAGTTACATTGCACTTTGCTCAAAAACTGCATGTATTCATGTAGAACTCTGAGCTCAAAAACTGCATGAATTTATGTAAAACTCTGTTATTTCACTTTTTAGATTAGAATCAATCTAAACATCAGGTCATAGATAGAGAACACAGGGGGCTAGCACCTTCAACATATTGTCTAGCTATCACCATTGTTAACAGCTAACCCGAGAATGCAAACTTTTAAAAAAAGGTTTTGTGATTTACACATGAAAGAAGTGAAACTATCACTGTATTCTAACAGATGAAAGGTTTAACAGACGATCAATTCTTCAATGTATAATTTCAGTTACATCACACTGCAAATCTTTGCTATAAATTCTGTGTTATGATCGAGCCCTCCACAATCACCTGATGAAGGAGCGTCGCTCCGAAAGCTAGTGTGCTTCCAATTAAACCTGTAGGACTATATCCTGGTGTTGTGTGATTTTTAACTTTGTACACCCCAGTCGAACACCGGCATCTCCGAATCCTTGGAAAGGGGTCTTCTTCCACATAGCTGCAGATGTCAGCAAATATCTGTTATGGAGGTCTCAGTCCCCTGAGGCTCTGTTGCTCTGTCATGTCAAGGAAGCCTATGCAGGATGCCCTGTCTCATTTTGAACTAGGGCTCTGTGTCCATTCTCTCTGTCATAAAGAGCTTCTGTCAGTATTGTTAGTGTGGTTCCTGGTGCTGCTAGTGCTATTTACTTAGTGCTGGATGCTGCTGGTATTGTTGTAGCTGCTTCTGTTGGTCTTCAGAGATCCATGATATAGCTGCAGAGGTTGTTCCATGAACCTGTAGCCAGGAAGTCCAGGTCAAAATGAATGAACCCAAAGTAGGTCAAACGGGCGACAGAATGTTGAAACTATTTATGAAATCCCACTCTCGGAGCAAGTGTTATAAGCAAAAACCTTTCACCTGTGCAGAGTGAGGTTAGGGCTGATCAGCAATAGTGGAGGGAACTTGTGCCAAGAGTGGGAGGAAGTAGGGGGATTCCTTTATGCATACTTTGCTTCTGTATTCACTACTGAGAGGAACCTTAACATTTCTGAGGACAGCATGAAACAGACTGACATGCTTGAACAGGTTGATGTTAGGAAGGAGAATGTGCTGAAAATTTCGAAAAATATAAGGATAGATAAATCCCCTGGGCCAGACGGGATATACCCTACATTACTACATTAGGAAGCAAGGAAGAGATTGTTACGCCTTTAGCGATGATCTTTGCATCCTCACTGTTCACTGGATTGGTGCCAGATGATTGGAGGGTGGGCAAATGTTATTCCCTTGTTGAAAAAAGGGAATAGGGATAACCCTGAGAATTACAGACCAGTCAGTCTTACATCAGTTTTGGGCAAAGTACTGGAGAGGATTCTGAGTGACAGGATTTATGATTACTTGGAGAACCATAGGTTGATTAGAGATAGCCAGCATGGCTTTGTGAGCGGCAGGTCATGCCTCAAAAACCTTACTGAATTCTTTGAGAATGTGACAAAACACGTTGAAGGTAGAGCAGTGCACATGGTGTACATGGATTTTAGCAAGGTGTTTAATCAGGTTCCCCATGGCAGGCTCATTCAGAAAGTAAGGAGGCACAGGATACAGGGAAATCTGGCTGTCTGGATACAGAGTTGGCTGGCCCATAGAAGACAGAGGATGATAGTATTGGAAAATATTCAGCCTGGAACTCAGTGACCAATGATGTTCCACAGGAATCTGTTCTGGGACCTCTACTCTTTGTGATTTTTATAAATGACTTGAATGAGGAAGTGGAAGGGTGGATTAGTAAGCTTGCTAAAGACACGAAGGTTGGTGGAGTTGTGGGTAGTGTGGAGGACTGTTGTAGGCTGCAACGGGACATTGACGGAATGCAGAAGTGGACTGATAAGTGACAGATGGAGTTCAACCTGGAAAGTGTGAAGTCATTCACTTTGGAAGGTCGAAATTGAATGTAGATTACAAGGCTAAAGGCAGGATTCCTTGATACCGTAGAGGAGCAGAAGGATCTTGGGGTCCATGTCTATAGATCCCTCAAAGCTGCCACCCAAATTGTTCGGGTTGTTAAGAAGGCATATGGTGTGTTAACTTTCATTAGCAGGGGGATTGAGTTTAAGAGCTGCGAGGTTATGCTGCAGCTCTATAGAACCTTGGTTAGACCACACTTGGAATATTGTGTTCAGTTTTGGTCGCCTCATTATAGGAAAGATGTGGAAGTCTTAGCTAGGGTGCAGAGGAGATTTACCAGGGTGCTGCTTGGACTGGACGGTACGTCTAATGAAGATTGAGGGATCTAGGGCTTTTCACAATGGAACGAAGAGGGATGAGAGGTGACTTGATAGAGGTTTACAAAATGTTGTGAGGCATAGATAGAGTGGGTAGCCAGAGAGTTTTTCCCATAGCAGAAATGTCATAATTTCTAGGTAATTTGAGGAAGGTTTAGAGGAGATGTCAGAGGTAGTTTCTCTACACAGAGAGTGGTGTGTGTGTGGAATGCACTGCCAGCAGTGGTAGCAGAGTCAGATACATTAGGGACTTTTGAGTGACTAGAAGAAAGCGAGGACTGCAGCTGCTGGAAATCAGAGTCAAAACGTGTGATGCTAGAAAAGCACAGCCTGACGAAGAGCTCATGCTCGAAATGTCGACTCTCCTGCTCCTCAGATGCTGCCTGACTGGCTGTGCTTTATCAGCACCACACTTTTGACCCGCATTTAAGCGACTCTTGGATAGGCACATGGAAAATAGTACAACAAAGAGTATGTAGGTCAGTCTGATTTTAGAATAGGATAAAAGGCTGGCACAACATTGAGGGCCAAAGGGTCTGTATTGTGCTGTACTGTTCTGTTATGTTCAGACGATAGCCAAGTAGTTTCACTGTTTTGCAAAATGGTTGAATGATTGTGGTACAGTTTGGTACTGCAGTGGTCATTCTGCATCATATTGTTGTTAGATGATTGCTTACTTACCCTTCTTTGCTCTGAGAGTTTTTCTCCACAGAGTTGAAAAAATGCCATCTGTCCAGTCATTTGTGGCTACATCAAGTCGGCCAAACATCTGAGGGGCAGTAATTGCTTTCGGATTCATTCTCATCTCACGGTGTGGTTCACCACAGTCTGCGAAAATAAAACATAATGTAGATAATATTACAAATCCCAAAACTGCTTTGCATTTTGTCACTTATTGGCATATTTTCATTCAGGGGAGAACTTACAAGCAGAACTTCAGGCAACAGAAGTATATATCCAGAATACAGATATTGTAGTCCTGTTGTTTGGTCAATTTCCCAATCATTGATTTTAATGGATGGAAAGTCATATTCAGCACTCTCTGTACTTGAATTCTACAAGCACACATCAGTCACAAAACTTGCATTCATTACAAATAAAATCTCATACACTATTATCAGAATCCTAAATTTAATGCAATTAAAATTTTAATGGATTACAATTTAATCTTAACATTTAATTCCTCCTTCTGATTCTATAAATGGCTTGTCAAAGAATAATTTATGACAAAGTTTGAGAAGGATACAATGAGAGCCTTCTGTTTCCTTCTCCTCCTGTTTCCCATCCACTCTGAATGCATTATTCATGCCTGAAACTATTGTCCATCTCTGGCCCCTATCTCATACTCCCAATTTCTTAAAGAAAAACACAGACAAAAGTAGAAAATGGGCCAGGGTGTCTGTGCTGGATGAGAAATAGATATCCATCCTGATCACACTTACCAGCTCCTGGTCTGTAATCCTGTACATTACAGAGTTACAAATACACTTTTTAAACATTATAGGAATTTCTGCCTCCCTCACACTTTCCACACTGAATATACCACTCTTCTGGATAAAATTTTTCTCAACTTCTGCCTCAAATCCAAGCATTCTACTTACTACCTTCTCTTCTAAAAAATTGTTTGTCACGTACACTGTATCTCAGCCTCTCCTACACATCAACCAAATCTCTTCTCAGGTTCTTCCTTTCCAAAGATGACCAGCCCAACCTCTCAAATTATTCCACGTGGCTATAATTATCTGTTTCCACATGTTCTCCTTGTTGAAATCAGACTTTTTTTTGCTGGAGGTGCAAGCAAGTTTATCTGTAATCTGTTCCACACTTTCGCAATCTTAACAGGGGCCCATCCTCCAAAAGTGACCTCGTCTTCAAAAAAAAATTGCACTTGTGAATGAATGGTGCTCAGCCCTCTCTTGAATGAGTTCATCCTGGTTCTATGTAGATTCTTCATGTCACTGGGGGTGGCACTGTGGCTCAGTGGTTAGCACTGCTACCTCATAGCACCAGGGTCCCAGGTTCAATTCCCACCTTGGGTTACTGTCTGTGTGGAGTTTGCACTATGTGGATTTCCTCCGGGTGCTCTGGTTTCCTCCCACAGTCCACAGATGTGCAGGTTAGGTGAAATGGCCATGCTAAAATTGCCCATAGTGTTAGATGCATTAGTCAGAGGGAACTAGGTCTGGATGGGTTACTCTTCGGAGGGTCGGTGTGGACATTTTGGGCCTGTTTCCACACTGTAGGGAATCTAATCTAATTTCATCTTCCTTTCAGTGATTCTTGATTTGCTTTCAGCTGTACTTCACCTTCACAGTTAATCCTAATCTCAACCTCACCCTTGACTACCCAGGCTCATATCCCCTCTTCCAAAATCACCAAGTCACAACATATGCTCCAGCCTGTTATCTTTCCACCTCCTGCATTTTCAATTACATGCAAAAATATTAAAATGACCTTCCAGCCACTTGCTAGCAGCACTGCCATCACACTGACTCAAGGATAACTGGACACTTTGATATCAAATCTGATGTCTTTACACTGTGTTTCCATATCATTCAACAACCCCTACCCCTAAATTCTTTTCTCAATCCATCAATCAGCCTCAAATTCTGTCTTAAATTTTGTCCGAGGACACTTGAGGATTAAAGTCTTATCTTCCAGTCAAAATTTTAAGCCCCGTATTTCCGGTACATTCAATGCTCCAATTTAAACAAATTCTATACAGAGATAAGAGTGACTGAAAGACATAATGAGCTCTTGATTCCTTTCCACCTCACCTGTCATGGCTTTCATCAATGTATGAATACAGGTGGTTTTACCAGCTCCACTGGGTCCAAGAGTCATCATACCATGCCTAACCCTCTGTGTCTCAAACAGCTGAATAACTTTAAGTTTCCAAGGAGGATGACTAACAAGTCCAGCTTCTTCAACCTAAACAAAATAAAACATATTCTGAATATTTTAGACTTACAAAGACAATAAAGAACTCTATATACTTTTATTTTACTAATCAGCAATGTACTAGTTAAGGAATCAGAGTCATTTTAAATTTACACTGCTGCTAAAGTCCATAACATAAAGATTATTTGTTCTAATTACTGCACTTCTATCAATTCAAACTCCAATGTGATACATAAATATTAACAATCTCTCTCAACTTCAGTCATAGCCATTACTGCAGGACAGAGACCAAATACAAGATCACAGTCGAAGCTCTGAACGGAGTCATGAATCAATCCTTTGTGTCTTCTTCATAAAGAGAATCGGCATTTATATAGTGCTTTACACCAAATGTCTTAAAGTACTTTACAGCCAATGAAGCACTAATGAAGTTGTGCTGTTGGAATATAGCATTCTGAGACAAAAGGGGGATTTTTTTTTGGGGGGGGGAGCGGAAGAGGGTGTTTGAATTTTTAAATAAAAGTGGATAGATTTGGGTTAGTTCTGTGAAAGTTTTCTGCTTAAAAGGTCAGGAAGTCAGTTTGAACAGTGACTGAAATATCAGCTCCAGGAAGATATGGCTTCAGTCATGTGCCTAGCAGACAACTGTGGTAATAATGGAGATGATGTTCGTAAGACAGAGGTGTGGAAAAGTGTAGAAACCAACAAAAGGTGACCAATAAAAATAAAAGAAAAAGTAAACTTTGATGGTAAATTTACAAATAATGTAAAGATAGACAGCAAGAGCTTCTTTAAATATATAAAAAGGAAGAGCAAAGACAAAGTGAACATAGGCATCTGAGAGAACGAGGCTGGGGAAATATTAATGGGGAACTAGGAAAGGACAGAGGAGTTGAGTAAATACTTTGCATCAGTCTTCACAGCGGCAGACGTTAATAGCATCCCAAAGTTACTACATAATCAAGTGGCAAAAGGAAATAAATACTGTAACCATCATGAGAGAAGATGTACTAGGGAAAGTAATGGGCTAAAAGACCAATAAACCCCCTGGACCTGATGGGATACACCTAAGATATTAAACAAAGTGATTGATTCTATTATTCTGTGAAGTAGTTAAGGAGGTAGTGGATTCACTGGTAATAATCATCCAGGAATCCTTAGGTAACGTCCAGTGAAGTTATTTGGGTGGAACTGAGAAATAAGAAAGGGATGTTCACTTTCTTGTGATTGTCCTATAGGCCTCCCCAGTAATCCACGGAAAACTGAGAAACAAATTTGTAAGGGCATTTCAGTTATCTGTAAGTATAATAGGATGGTTATGTTGGGGATTTTAACTTTCCAAACATAGACTGGGACTGCCATAGTGTTAAGGGCTTGGATGGAGAGGAATGTATTAAGTGCGTACAAGGAAAATTTTCTGATTCAGTATGTGTAACTACCTACTGGAGAAGGTGCAAAACTTGACCTATTTTGGGGAAATAAGGCAGGACTGGTGACTGGGGTGTCAGTGGGGGAGCACTTTGGGGCTAGTGACCATAATTCTATTAGTTTTAAAATAGTAATGGAAAAGAATAGACCGGATCTAAAAGTTAAAGCTCAAAATTGGGCAAATGCCAATTTTGAGGGTATTAAGCAAGAACTTTCAAAAGTTGATTGGGCTAGAAGTTCGCAGTTAAAGAAGCAGCTGGAAAATGGCCTTCAAAAATGAGATAACAGGAGTCTAGAGATAGTATGTTCCTGTTAGGGTGAAAGGCAAGGCTGATTGGTGTAGGAATGCTGGATGACAAGGGAAGTTGAGGTTTTGGTCAATAAAAAGATGTAAGCGTATGTCAGGTATAGACAGCAGAGAGCAAGTAAATCCTTAGAAGAGTACAAAGGCTGTAGGAGTACACTTAAGAGGAAATTCAGGAGGGCAAAAAGGCAATAGGAGATAGCTTTGGCAAATAGACTTAAGGAGAATCCAAAGGGATTTTATAAATACATCAAGGACAAAAGAGTAACTAGTGAGAGATTAGGGCCCTTAAAGATCAGCAAGGCTGTCTATGTGTGGAACCGCAGGAGATGGAGGATATACTAAACGAGTATTTTGCATCAGTGTTTACTGTGGAGAAAGACATGGAAGATAGACAACATGGGGAAATAAATAGTAACAGGTTGAAAAATGTCCATATAGAAGAAGTAACGAAGAGGATTGAGGAGGGCATAGCGGTGGACATGATTTATATGGGCTTCAGTAAGGCATTGAACAAGGTTCCTCATGGTAGACTGGTTAGCAACTTTAAATCACATGGAATACAGGGAGAACTAACTATTTTAACTGGCTTAAAGGCAGAAGACAGATGGTCATGGTGGAGGGTTGCTTTCCAAACTGGACCTCTGTGACCAGTGCTGTGCCACAAGGATTGGTGTTGAGTCCATTGCTTTTCATCATTTCTATAAATGATATGGATGTGAACATAGGAGGTACGGTTAGTAAGTTTATAGATGACATCAAAATTGAAAGTGTAGTGGACAGCAAAAAATGGTTACCTCAGAGTACATTTGATCAGATGGGCCAATGAGCAGTGAAGTTTAATTTAGATAAATGTGAGATGCTGCATTTTGGAAAGACAAATCAGGGCGTCTTAATAGTAAGGTACTGTGGAGTGTTGCTGAACCTTGGAGTGCAGCTTCACAGTTCATTGAAAGTAGAGTTGCAGGTGGGTAGTAAAGTGAAGGTGGTGTTTGGTACGCTTGCCTTTATTGGCCAGTGCATTGAATATTGGAGTTGGGTGTTCATATTGTGGCTGTACAAGATATTGGTAAGGCAACCTTTGGAATATGCATTCAATTCTGGTCTCCTTGCTATAGGAAGAATGCTGTGAAACTTGAAAGAGATTAGAAAAGATTTACAAGGATGTTGCCATGGTTGGAAGGTTTGAGCCCAAGTGAGAGGTTGGGTAGGCTGAGGCTATATTCCCTGGAGCATCGAAGGCTGAGGGGTGACCTTATACGTGTTTATAAAATCATGAAGAGTATGAATTGGGTAAATAACCAAGATCTTTTTCTGGGAACAGGGGAGTCCAAAACTAGAAGGCGTAGGTTTAAGGTGAGAGGGGAAAGATTTAAAAGGGACCTAAGGGGCAACATTTCCACGCAGTGGGTGGTGTTTGTATGGAATGAGCTGCCAGAGGAAGTGGTGGAGGCTGGTACAATTATAATATTCAAAAGGTATCTTGAGGAGTATATGAATATGAGAGATACGTGCCAAATGCTGGCAAATGGAGCTAGATTAATTTAGGATATCTAGTGGGCATGGATGAGTTGGACCAAAGGGTCTTTTACCGTGCTGTACATCTCTGTGACTGTATGACTTAAAATTACCAGAGGATTAGAGAATTGTCAACATAACACCTTTTCTTAAAATGGAAAGGGAACATAAAAAAGTTAACTATATGTCTCTTAGCTTAATGCTTGTTACTGGGAATATGTCAGAGCCTGTAAGAGATGGAATAGTAGAACATTCTAGAAATAGATAATGTGATCAAACAGAGTCAGTATGATTTCATGAAGGGGCAATCATTCCTGACAAATTTACTGCAAAACTTTGTGAAGCTAACAAGCAGGATAGATAAGGGGAAGCAGTGGATCGGATGCAGTTGCAGTTTCAGAAGGCACCATACATTAGATTACTTAGCAAAAGTCCATATTATTGGATGTGGTCTGTTAGCATGGGTAGAGGACTGTCTAACTGAGACATGCTGTCTAACTAGAAATCACACAACACCAGGTTAACATATTAATGAATTGAAATCTGCAACCCATTCTAAAAGATGAAAGACTTAACAGCAATCTAGGCTTGTTCAATATATCGGATCAGTTGTATGACACTATGATATTTTGCTATAAATTCTGTATCATATGATCCTACTCCACGAGCTACATGATGAAGGAGGAATGTTCTAAAAGCATGTACTTCCAAATAAACCTGTTGGACGAGAACGTGGTGTTGTGAGATTTTTAACTTTGTCCACTACAGTCCAACACCGGCACTTCCACATCATAACTAATAGAAGACAGAGGGTTGGAAAAAGGGGGCTATTTTCAGAATGGCAACCTGTATTCTTGTGGAATTCAACAGGGGTAAATGTTGGGGCCACACTTGTTTGTAATATATAAATAACTTAGATAAAGAAAGTGCACTTACTATAGCCAAGTTTGCAGTTAACACAAAAATTGGTGGGAAAACAAATAATAAGGATGATTCAAAAATTCTACACAGGGACACAGACAGGTTAGTGAGTAGACAAAAATTTGGCAAATGCAATATGATGTGGGAAAACGTAATGTTGTGTACTTTGGCAGGAAGAATAGAGGAGGTGACTATTATTAAATTAGAGAAGAACTGCAGAAAGCTAAGAACATAGGGAACTAGCAGTCTTTGTCCATGAACCACAAAAAAGGGAGAATCTTAGTTCAGGAGGTGATAGCAAAGGGAATTGGAATGTTGGCTTTTATTTCAAAGGGAATGGAGTAACAGAGTAAGGAGATTTCGTTAAAACTTCACAAGGTACTAGTTAGACCACGGCTTTAATATTGTGAACAGTTTTGACCCATTATGTAAGGGAAGATATCCTAGAACTGCAGGCAGTCCAAAGAAGTTGATCATGCATGTAGAAAGACTGTCTTATGAGGAAAGTTTGAGTAGATTAGACCTGCACTGCATTTAGAAGAACGATTTGGAACCTTATAAAAACATACAAGATTCTTAGGGTAGATGCAGAGAAGTTATTTCCCCTTGTGTGAGATTCCAGGATCAGAAGGCAGAATCTTAAGAGTAAGGAGTTGCCCATTTAAGACAGAGATGAGGAGGAACATTTTCTGTGGAACGCTTTATCCCAGAGGACAGGGTCAATAATTATTTCCAAGGCTGAGACAGACAGATATTTAATCAGTAAGACAGCCAAGTATCATAGAGAAAAGAAAGATGAATTTGAAGACTATCAGATCAGCCATGATCTTGTGGAATGGTTGAGCAGATTTGATTGGCTGACTGGGCTACTTCTGCTCCTATGACTAATGGTTGGACTCATTACAGGCATTGTTAACACATTAAGGCAATTTGTTTTGCTTTGATTTCAGTCCAGAAGAAAGAATATTGATCTTTGAGTGGGAAATAATGTTTCCTTCCAGTTTAATTTAAGGAAACCAGTCACTACATCAGATGTGGTTTACTGTCTTCAAGGAATTAGAGCCAGGAAAGTTCAGATCATCAGAATTGTCAAAGATTCATACCAACAGAGTTGGAAAGAAACCATAAAATTGGATCTGTAATTTCAAGAAAAATACACTGCATAGTGTCAGTTAAGTAAAGAGACTTAAAAAGATGTGAGAGGAATGATATTTCTTCCACATTGATACTCTGCATCAAATGATGTTGGGGAACAATTTGAAACTTAGTTTTTAGGTTTGCGCTAAGAACTTCTAACTTTGTCTATTTATTGTTTTATTTAACAAACCCGTTGTTAAAAAAAAATCTGCAGCCTTTTGTGAATATATTTTAGTGCCAGGCCACCGCTTTAATTAACTATATAAAAATAAACATATGATCTAACAAGCCAGTGGATCGGACTTGTTCAATAGTACCATCAGCCAGTATCATGAAGGAACATAGTAGCCAATTTGTACACAGAAAGCTTCCCGAATCAACAGTATAATAATGACCAAATAATGTTTATTTTTCATATTGATGGATAAACAACTTGCTTTTCTAAAATGCATAATTCATTCCTTTTATTTTGCATTCCTTTGATCGATGTAGTATCTAGCAATCTGTGAATTGTAGTTGTAGGGGTGAGCTGTACCTGCTTATAACAAAATGGCCCATGTCTGCTCACACAAAATGGCCGACAAAAAAGATAACCCAGCATAACATTAAAGCACAAGATGGCTGAAAGGAGATAAATGAGACTAACAGTCTGTCCCAGCCTTTAAGTAAAGAAAACAATGATACCTTTGATTAAAACTATTCCAAAGCCAGTAAAGGGGGTCTTGAGCAGCAACCATCCTAAACAGTTATGATAAGAACATGCATACAAGACAAACAAGCACATATTCTCTGCTCATGAATGAATGAATGATTATGCCACTAAATGGGTAAACAACAGATGCAAGATATAGCATACTAACTCCCTAATTAGCTACCAGAATAACAGCTCGCTATTTTGTAGTAAACAGTTGTTTCTTAATTACTCTGCAATATTAAGCAATAGTTTTTAGTTCGAGGTTCTCTAACATAAATATAGATATATATAACTAAAACATTTATGCCTACATGTGAAAGTTAATTAGCTTTAGGAAGTACCCTCATTTGTCATGGACAAAATAGGTTGTTCACAGTAATTAATCACAAAGTTCTAAGAATAGAAATAGCTAAACCTAGCCTTAACTTAAGAACAGAAATCAATATTACAAATCTTAGAGCAATTCGTTACAATTAACTGTCTTGTGTATTTTTATATACATAATTAAGACAATGGGAAATGTAAGGGGAGTAATTGAATGCAATACAGTGAATAATAGAATTCAAGCTGTCCTTAAGAGATAAGCCAGCCTGAAAGGTCTGAGGGAGTACAGCCAATGACTTTGGAATGCGAATGAATAGGATGCATAGAAGGATCCCAAGGACTACAGATTAAAGTGCCTGGTAAACACCATGACGTCATGGGACCCTGAGGCTGGCCATAGGGAGGCTCATAATTGATTAGGTGTTTTACCAGATTGGGTGAATGGACGAGAAGGGAAGGGCTTTAACCACGATGTATATGTTCATTGTAAAACAGAAATGTATAAAAATACTGCCATTTAGCGTGTGTCATGATCTATCTTCTGAGCTGAGCGAAAGGTGAAGCATATAACTGTTTTTATGTCGAGGCCGGATTCAGGGAAGATCCTTTGGCCTTTTTCCTGCTTTAACTGGTTTCTGCGTGAATAAACTTCCACTTGCCCGAGTTCTGCTTGTCTCCTGAGTTTTCTTTCCCTGTCAGGGGAAATCGCTCCGACAGTAACATACTGGGGACACACAATTCCAAGGAGTTGCTACATTTCACCATTGAGTTGCTAAATTCGATCATTGCTAGATATAAGGGTGAGCTTGTTGCGAGCTTTTCATAGGTCATTTAGAATAGTTCAAAGATTACTGATAAGTCAATTTACGGAATTGTACAGAGGCAGACAGAAGAGAAGGTTGCTACCTTTCCACTCGGAGAAAGTGAGGACTGCAGATGCTGGTATATCAGAGTCGAGAATGTACTGCTGGGAAAACAGCAGGTCAGGCAGCACCCGAGGAGCAGGAGAATCAACGTTTTGGGCGTAAGCCTTCTCCAACCTATCACCATTACCCCCACCTTCATTTACCTATCGCACTATCAACTACCTTGCCCCCCAGCCCACCCCCCTCCTATTTATCTCTCAGCCCCCTTGGCTCACAAGCTTCATTCCTGATGAAGGGCTTATGCCCGAAACGTAGATTCTCTTGCTCCTCGGATGCTGCCTGACCTGCTGTTTTCCCAGCAGCACACTCTCGACTCTGCTACCTTTCCACTGCTAGACATTTAGGTTCATAGAAGAAAAGGCACCAACTCAAAAACGTGCTGATGTAGCAGGCTCTAAGCACCAAGGACTCAGTAGAAGTCTGGAGGGGCAGTATGTGCAGCTGTGTGTTGGTGAATAAGGCTTCATAAAAGTATTGGAAGCTATCAGGACTCAGACCAAGGTGAGCCATTAATATTACAGTCCAGCTGAGCTGGAGGGTGAAGGGAGCCTATGGCAGTATTTGCACTGTGCAGCTGAGCATGGTTCAAGCTAACGAAATGCAAAGCTGGTGAAGCTTACTGACTGCAGAAAAGTTGAAACTGCTGGAGTGCAGTTTCCAGAATCTAGGAGAATGCAGTCCACAGTGAGAGAGTGAACAAACAGAAAGTTTGCAGTTGCTCAGTGAGTTTGTGATGGAAAGGCTATGATTTAAAATATATAATTATTGTAACTATTCATATGATAACATTTGTACCATCTGATAAAATTTCAAAAATGAATAACTACAATCTTTTACCAACTTTTATAGAGATTTGCTGACCCATCGTGTCACTAACTAAAGTTGCTGAGAAATCTGTGGGGTATGCCTTGACAGGCTCAGCTATTCAACATGCTCTATAGAACATTCATCCACATTTTACCTGTTAATATGTTTATCTCAGATTACGTCTCATAGCTAGAAAATAACGTTTATATACATACAACCTATAAATATAGCAGATTGTATTACTGTTTTAATATTTAACAACAGACTTTACTGTTCAAAACTATGGGATCTTGTGGCTTTATTTTCTTCGTAGGCAACTGGGACCTCCCACTTCTACATTTTTTTTTAAAAAGTGTTACTGATCCCTATCATAATATAAATTTGGCAGTAAGACCTGAGTTCTTGACAAATACCATTAACAGAATGAATGTCTAAATACACATAAAAGATAGCTATTTGGAAAATGGATAACGAGGAGTAAGGAGAAATTAGGAGACAGTTCAACTACCGTTCCCATTTTATCCCAAGACCATGTGATCTATTTTTACTTTTACATGTAAACTGTACAAATGTTATCGTACTAATAGTTAAAATAACTATATTTTTTAAACCATAGAACTTTTAAAAGTGATGCTAATGTGGAAATTATATGCAGCTAATCCTGTCCATAGTAAACATCGTTCCCTCTTCTGGCATTTTGCCTTCCTTATCTCCATCACCCTTCACCTGACCCTTAACACAATGATTACAAAGCAAATTACTGTCACGACCTCATGGTCTGGTCACAAAGTAGGTGAGTAAAAGGAATTAATTATGGATATTTACTGAATATTCAGAAAGGAATTGTCTGATTTGACAGAGTCAACATGGATTTATGAAAGGGAAGTCGTGTCTGACAATTTGAAACTTTTTTCAGAATGATACTAGAAGGAACAATAAGGGGGAGCAATGTATGTGCTGTATTTGGATTTGGTGAGAGATTGAAAAGTGTTGACGTCCAAAGGGATCTAGGTATCCTTGTTTGCAAATCACAGAAAGCTAGCATGCAGATGAGCAAGCAATTCTGAAGGCAAATTGTATTTTGGCCTTCTTTGCAAAATGATTTGCTGACAAGAATAAATGAGTCTTGTTTCGAACGCTGGAGTGTGGAGTGTTGCATGCAATTCTGGTCCTCTTGCCTAAAGAAGGATATACTTGCCAAAAGGCAAGCCACTTGTCAGCATGTGGTGCAGTCAATGTGAGGGAGACTTTGCTTGAGTGAATCAGAGGCTGAGCGAGAACATCTAGGAATTTGGTTCAAAATGAGAATTTGGCGCAGAGGGGGATAGAGGTGCTTTAAGTCAGATTTAACGCAAAAAGTAAAGTGCCAAGAGCAAAAAAGGAGCAGCAAAGGATAAAGGGCATATTGAGAGACCTGCCTGAAGTGCAATCAAGAACGGAATGACACCACAAATCACAGCATGAAGCAAATGCAGGGAAGACAGTTGACTGGTGAATAGGGTTAGTGTGCATTTCTCATATTTATAGCAAGAGTAAGGTCTTTAATTTGCATTAATGTCTCTAGTCTTTATTATTCCTCTTTTTCTTAAAAAGAGGTTGTTAAGTACAAGATTGACATTGTATTAAAAAAATTTACAATAGAATGTTAAAAAATGCAGAGATACTAGATCACTAAATTCATAAATAAATTACATTCAATACCGTGACGGACAGGTGATGTGTTCCTGCAGCAGCATGTGGAAGCTACTGGACACCAAGTTGATGCAGGACACATATATCTGTGCTTACAGCTCAAGGAACTTCAGATCTGAGTTGAGAAACTGTAGTCCAAGCTGCTGCCATTGTGCAACAGGGAAGGGGAAGTTACTTGGACACTTTGCTCCAGAGGACAGTCACATCCCTCAGTCAAGGTAATTTAAGTTTGCTCTGTGATCAGGAATTGGAAGGTGTTATTGTGTGTGAAGCAGGTGCAAGAACCCAAGGGGTAGTGTTCAAGGAGCCTCAACCCCTGCAGTTGTCTAATAGTTACAAGTTTGCAAGCAGTGTGGATGGAAGTGGGGACTGCAGGGAGGATGAGCAAACTAATCACAGCATCTTGGTTCAGAGAGCCATTGAGGTGAGAGGAGAAAATAGTGAGAGTGGAAAGAATATTTAGGGGGATAAGTAATGTTCTCTGCAGCTCTGAACATTAGTCCTGAGGCCTGTCCAGTGCTAGAGTTAAAGACATCTCCTCCAGGCTGGAGAGGAACTTGGATGTGGGAGGACAGATACTTATGGCATTTGGTAGGACCAGAAAGGGGGATCTGCAGAAAGAGTATGAACAATCAGGAGCTAAATAAAAAAATATAATATCCAAGGTAATAACATAGTGATTACAATCCGAGTCATGGGCAAACTGGAATCAGCTAATTAAAGTGAGATAGTTAAATGTATGGTTCAAAGATTGGCGTGAGTGAAATGTTTTTTAGTTCATGGGCACTGGCACCAGCACTGGCATGGAAGGGAGCTGTTCCATTCGGATGGCTATCACTTGAACTGTGCTGGGACCAGTGTCCCGGCTATTCCAAATGGCTAGGGAGCTTTGGACTAAATAGGGAGCAGTAGGTTGTGAGGTCACTGGAAAGGGAATAGGTAAAAAACTGCTTAAAATGCACAAGGATATATATGGCAGCATTACAGATCAACTAAGAAGATAATGATACCCAGACCAGGGCAGGAAGGGAAAGTGTGCAGAAATAACAAAAAAAGTCAGCAAATATTGTCAAAGAGGGAAAAATGGCAAAATGGCAATATTTATGGCTCTTTATTTAAATGTACAAAGTACTTGGAACAAAATAAATGAATTAACAATGCAAATAGAGGTTAATGGGCACTGTCTTATAGCCATTATGGAGGCTGGGCAATTAATAATGGGGAACAAGGAGGTGCCAGAGGAGTTGAATACATGCTTTACATTAGGCTTCATAGCATTCATACATTCTAAAACTATTAAACAACCAGGTTTCCGATGAGGGTCGAGCAGTGGATGTTGTTTACATGGACTTGGGTAAGGCTTTCGACAAGGTCCTCATGGTAGAGCCATCCAGAAGATTACGATGCATGGGATCCATGGTGACTTGGCTGTGTGGAGTCAGAATTTGCTTCCCCATGAAAGACAGAGGGTAGTAGTGGAAAGGTGTTTTTCTGGTCGGGGATCTGTGACTAGTGGTGTTCTTCAGGCATCCGTACAGGACCTCTGCTGTTTGTGTGGATATATATAAATGACTAAGATGAAAATGTAGATAAGTTAATAAGTTTGCAGATGATACTAAGACCGGTGGAGTTGTGGATATTGCAGAAGGTTGTGCAAGGATACAGCAAGATATAGATCAGTTGCGGATATGGGTGAAGAAATGGCAGATGGAGTTTAATCCAGATAAGTGTGAGGTGCTGCACTTTGGGAGATCTTGTGTTAAGGAAAAGTTAATGGAATGACTCTGAATAGCATTGATATGCAGAAAGATTTTGGGGTTCACGTACATAGCTCCCTAAAAGTGGCCACATACGTAGATAGGGTGGTAAAGAAGGTGTATGGCATGCTAGCCTTTATTGGTCAAGGAACTGAGTACAAGAGTCAGGATGTCACATTACAGCTTTATAAGACTTTGGTTAGGCCACACTTACAGTATTGTGGTCATGATTCGGAGATGCCGGTGTTGGACTGGGGTGTACAAAGTTAAAAATCACACACCACCAGGTTATAGTCCAACAGGTTTAATTGGAAGCACACTAGCTTTCGGAGCGACGCTCCTTCATCAGGTGATTGTGGAGGGCTCGATCGTAACACAGAATTTATAGCAAAAATTTGCAGTGTGATGTAACTGAAATTATACATTGAAAAAACACATGAACCCCCTCACAGACTTAAGACACTCTGCACTCACTACACACACACACACATTCTCACTCACAACCCCCATCCAGACACACACACAGACAGACAAAGACCCACATGCACACATATATTTTGTGGGGTGAATTTATACTTGCAGAGTTACATTGTACTTTGCACAAAAACTGCATGCATTCATGTAGAACTCTGATATCTCACTTCTTAGATTCGAATCAATCTAATCATCATGGCATAAACAGAGAACACAGGGGGCAAACACCTTCAATATATTGTCTAGCTATCACCATTGTTAACAGCTAACCCGAGAATGCAACTTTAAAAGAAGGTTTTGTGATTTACACATGAAAGAAGTGAAACTATCACTGTATTCTAACAGATGAAAGGCTTAACAGACAATCAATTTTTCAATGTATAATTTCAGTTACATCACACTGTAAATTTTTGCTATAAATTCTGTGTTACGATCGAGCCCTCCACAATCACCTGATGAAGGAGCGTCGCTCTGAAAGCTAGTGTGCTTCCAATTAAACCTGTTGGACTATAACCTGGTGTTGTGTGATTTTTAGTATTGTGGTCAATTCTGGTCACCACATTACAGGAAGGTTGTGGAGGATTTGGAGAAGGTGCAGAAGAGGTTTAGCAGGACGTTGGCTGGATCAGAGGGTACGAGCTATAAGGAGAGGCTAGAAAAACTCGGGTTGTTTTCCTCGGAGCAGCGGAGGCTGAGGGGAGACTTGATAGAAGTATATAAAATTATGGGATGCATAAATAGGGTTGGTGGTCAGAATCTTTTTCTCAAAGTTGAAATATCTATTACTAGGGCGCATGCATTTAAGGTGAGAGAGGGAAAGTTCAAAGGAGATATGAGGGGCAAGTTTTTTTACAGAGAGAGTGGCATGGGTCTGGAATACCCTCCCAGGGGTTGTGGTTGAGGCAGATACCATAAGGGCATTTAAGGGACTTTTAGATAAGCATATGAATATGCAAGGACGGGAGGGATATAGACCAAGGGCAGGCAGAAGGGATTCGTTTTATTTGGCATTATGTTTGGCACAAGGCATTATGTTTGAGCCGAAGTGCCTGTTCTTGTGTTGAACAGTTGAATGTCCTATGTAACCAAGAGTCAAAAGAGGGGGTTGTGAGGTAGGGGGAGGAAGTAAATAAGAAAAGGTACTGGGAAACTAATGGGGCTTAAGGTTAATACATGTGGAGACCTGATGGGATGCATCCCAGGATTTTAAAGGAAGCAGTTGCAGAGATAGTGGATGCATTCTAATAATTCTTAGATTCTGGAAAAGTGCATGATGATTGAAACACTGCCAATGCAACACTTCTACTCAAAACGGGAAGGAAAAGAGGTAACTGGAGACCAGTTAACATCTGTCATTGGGAAAGTGGATGTACTAGCAGAGCATTTTAATATACACACATTTATAACGATAAATAGATTAAGAGTCAGCATAGCTTCATTGAGGGGAAATCTTGCCTGACAAATGTATTAGGATTCTTGAGGAGGTAACAAGCAGGATAGCAGGTAATGGAAAGGCAAATAGAATGTTGGCTTTTATTTAAAAAGGAATGGAGTAAAACAAAGGGAACTCTTGCTAAAACTGTACAAGGCTCTAGTCAGACCACATCTGGACTACTCTAAACCTTTTTGGATCCTTTATCTAAGGAAAACTTTACTAGCATTGTAGGTAGTTCAGAGAACATTCACTCAGCTGATCATTGACATGGAGGGATTTCTTATGAGGAGAAGTTGAATCAGTTGGGCCTGTGGTCATTCTTCAGTTTAGAGGAATGAGAGATACCCTCATCGAAACATATAAGATTTCTCCGTGGCTTGACAGGATAAATGCAGAGTGGTTGTTTCCCCTGACATCGGCAACAACAAAAACAAAAGTTGCTGGAAAAACTCAGCAGGTCTGGCAGCATCAGCGGAGAGAAAGCAGAGTTAACTTTTTGGGTCGAGTAACCCTTTGCTGAATTTCCCCAGAGTGCACAGTCTCAGGGGAAGGGTTCTTCTACTTAAATCAAAAATGAGGCTGAATTTCTTTTCCCAGAGACTTGCGAATCTGTGGAAGTTTTTTGTCACAGAGGGCTGTAGAGATTGGGCCATTTTTTTTATATTCAAGACTGAGGTAGATTTTTCATCAGTAAGAGAATTGAGCATTGTTGAAAAAAAAGGCAGAAAAGTGGAGTTCAGGATTATTCGATCAGTCATGATCTCATGGAATGGCAGAGCAGCCTTGAAGAGCCTTCTTCAGCTCCTACATCTTATGGTTTTACGACAATTGAGAGAGTGCAATGGAAGTTCACCTGACTGAATCCAGTAATGAAGCGTCTGTGTAATGAAGAAACCGTTATGCGGACTGGTCCTGTAATGTTTGGAATTTAGATAAATGAGAGGTGACCTCACAGAAACATTCAGAAATCTTAAATGGATCGACAGAGTATTTGCAAAAAGGACATTTTTCCTGATTGTGGTCTAGAATCAGGGGACACAGTTTCACAATAAAAGACAAGCCATTTAGGATTTAAATGAGGAGGAAGACCTTCACTTAGAAGATGGTGAATCTCCCAGAAGGCTGAGGAATCTTCGATATTAGATTAGTTCATAATGATAGCAAAGGATATGAGGTTAACGTGGGAATACAGCATTGAGATAGATAAGCAGCCATGATCTAGACTGGCTGAGCAAGTTTCAGGATCTATTAAGTCAACAATTATACCAAATATAATAATGATAAATAACATAATAATAACAGATTCTGTTCATTCTCATTCTCTAGTTAGCTTATGCAATTTTGCATTTGTAAGAATGGTGGAATTAGATCACCGTTTTGCCAATTTATAGTTACCATGGTTTGATCAAAACTGTTAAAATTATATTTCATATGTGACATTGACCAAATAGTGAAGTTTATATCTCATTTACTTGTTTGTCTATGGCAGTTTCCAGCTGTGGATACCCTGCTTTGTCCAGGTGAATTCCAGGGAAAAGATCTTCAATTAGACTCAGGAAAAGTGGTTCATCTTCATCAATCTAGGAAAAATGGAATATTTTGACATCGTAATCACATTTGAACAACATTATGAAGTCTTTAACGGTTCAAATTTTAGTTTGAATTTTATATCGTAATGTTTTCAACTCACTACTCAACATAGAAATACTTTCAAAAATACTTCTGGGAAGAAGAAAGAGTAAATTCATTATTTCAAAAGCAAAATATTGCAAATGCTGGAAATCTGGGAAGAGAACAAAAGATTCTGGAAAAACTCAGCAGGTCACACAACATCTTTGGGGAGAGAAACAAAGTTAATGTTTTAAGCCAATGATCCTTCTTCAAAACTCAATCTATTTAGTTACTGTCAGCTTTGCTTCTTGTTCCTGATGAACTGTAAAAATACTGATCACAAAACACTGATCACAAAACACTGATCACAAAACACTGATCACAAAACACTGATCACAAAGCATCATTTTTGCACCACAATGATACCTTTTATTTTTATGGATGAACAAATTTGAAGATATTTAGGTTCACATATTTAAATGTAAGAAAATGTCAATATTTTTCCACATTTTACAATGCTTTTGTCTGACATTTTCAGAAATCAATTAAATTCTGAAAAACACAAACACAGTGAAGGTCAGTTCTGGATTGTGTTGGTTTTTTGTGATGTGCCAAACAGACGGACAATATGACTTACCAGCTTGGAGAGGTTCATATCACGAAGTACACGCATAACAATGGTCGATTCAGAATCATTGGGATTGGCTCGTTTTGCAGCTCCGAGTGTCCGCAGGACTGACAGGATATTTCGTAGGCCAAAATCATAATGCACCTAGTCAGGATACATGGTGAAATCTTTTACTTAGTGTTTGTATTTATGGGTAAATTCACCTGCATTGAACTCAAAGGGGAGCTGCACACATATGGAAGATAAGTCTGAATCAGAACTATAATGCTGTATTAATAATTCCTTAATCTGCAGTTCATTCAGATGCCATTCCCTGCTGGGTGAAGGTGATTAAATAAATAGGCACAGGACCGAGGAACATTTAGCCCTCGTAACCTCCTCCTCCTCCATTCTGTGATGAGACCATGCTCTTTAAGAGATGTGTTCTGTCCTGTTCCTCTTGCAGAGAGATGTTGCCACCCTGTTTTCGAGATGTCTGCTCCATGGTAAATAGTAAATAGTTTTAAATTTGTTTAAAAATTAGACAAAAGAAACATGAGTGGGCAGAGTCAGTGCTCATATGGACCCAGGAGGATTTTTAGTTTTGCTTTCAGTTAGTGAGAAGTTTTCTCCTGGCTGGCTCTGTCTCTCCGCTGTTAGAGTGAGAAATCAGCACGTGAAAATAAAACTGTTTTGTGAAATTGCCTTGCCAAGGGTGTGTTTATGGAATGCTCCCTTCATTGGAACAGTTGATGATTAGTGGTTAAACCATATTATTATCTTGTTAAGTATTTCAATAGAGTTAACATTATGTCAATTCATCCTTTGGTTTGTATTTTCAATGTGCTGTAAAACTAAAGTGCAGTTTGCTTCAAGTCTAGTGGTGGACCAATTGAATGGCATCTGGAACACAACACCTTAAACTTGCCTTGAAATAAATATAAAAGTTAGGGTCTCGACTGTCGCCTTACTATATTTTGTTGGTAGGGTTTGGGGGGGTGGAGGTGGTTCTGCCCGCCATCCTCCCAAATAAAGTTTTCAAAGTACCAGTTTTCTTTTCTTCTATAAGAATCAGGAATATTTGGCGCATTTTTAAAAGGTAGACAGGATTTAACTGATTGGTGCTCTTTTTTCCACAAAACACAAAATGCAAGAGTGAATCAAAAGAAGTATGTCAAACAACAAAAGGATTTTATTGAGTAGAAAGTATGGGTGGAATTTTATGTTGCCCCCAGGATTCAAACCCTTGTGGCAGAAATGCTGGGGGAAGCCAGGCTTCCCCCTCCCCATCTTCTCCAGTTTGCCCAGCAGCAATTTAACAGTCTCTGGACTGTTAGTGAGCCCCAGCTGGGCCATCTGTGCCCTCATCAGGGGAGGAAGTCCTACCAGCAGGCAGAGCTAATCAATCAAATAGCTGGCAGCTCTTTGGTCCGATCAGTGCACCAAGTGCACTGGCCATCATTGTAACTGCATCCAAGTAGGTGTTGGGGAGTAGTGGTGACATCTTTGGGTTAAGGCTGACAGAGCCCTGACAGTGGAGGAAAGGGACCTGGATGGACAGGCCAGAGGTTAGCAGTGAACCACCAAGTAGATGGTAAAGGAGGTATAGCCCCTGCTTGTATGCCCACACATTGGAAATTGCTGCATGCAGTGGAAATGCCACTAGTCTAGTAATCCAGTGCCCGTGCTAATGCTCTGAGGACATGGATTTGAATCCCACCATGGTGAAAAGATGGTGCAATTTATATTCTGCAATGATTTGGAATAAATGGTTTGATAATGGTAACTATGTCATCATTGTCGATTGTTGCAAAAAGCTATCCATTTCACAAATGTCCTTTAATGGAGGAAATGTGCTATCCTTACCTGGTCTGTCCTGCATTGAGAGTGTGGTGCTGGAAAAGCACAGCAGATCTGGCAGCATTTGAGGAGCAGGAGAATCGACATTTTGGGCATAAACCCTTCATCAGGAATTCCTGATTATTCCTGATGAAAAGCTTATGGCCGAAACATCAATTTTCCTGCTTCTCGGATGCTGCCTGACCTGCTGTGCTTTTCCAGCACCAAACTCTCGATTCTGATCTCCAGCATCTGCAGTCCTCACTTCCTCCTGGTCTGTCCTTCATATGACTCCAGGCCCACAGAAATGTGGTAAACTCTTAACTGCCCTCTGAGCAATCAGGACAGACAATGAATGCTTGCCCAGCCAGAGATGCCATCATCCGTTAAACAATTACATTTTCAAAAGCACAGTTGGAATGCTAAAAGCAGGTCACAAATGTACAATAGAAGATACTCCTCCAACATAGAGAGAAAAAAATGACCAATGAATTAGAATACGATATATGCATACTCATAGTACAATGCAATAAACTGTAATATAACCCTTTTATTTGATTAAAGCGGTAATGAACAATTAGATTAGATTAGATTCCCTACAGTGTGGAAACAGGCCCTTAGGCCCAACCAGTCCACACCGACCCTCCGAAGAGTAACTCATCCAGACCCATTTCCCTCCGACAAATGCACCTAACGCTATGGGCGATTTAGCATGTCCAATTCACCTGACCCACACATCAACATTGAGCATGTTAGAATTGCAATGCACAAACCTGTTTAGAGAGCTGTTCCTCACACAATTTGTACAGGGTGAAAAACTTCCTGGCCAGTGTTATGTTGTCAATAAATCCACAACTGGCAAGCTTAACACGAATGATGATCTGACGATCCGGTACCATCATAGCAACAGACCGGAAGTTGATTTTCAGATTCTCAGGTAGCTCTTGACGTCCAGCATACCCAGGGTTCTATCAATTTAGAGACACAGGCTTAAGAGTATTTATTAAAAATCTGATAATTCACCTAGGAGAGACTTTCTACTGAGTATCATTATGACTAAACTGCAAAAACCAGGCAACATATCAATTTGATGATTGACAGCAGAAAAATATGAAGCCCATTGAATATTTAAAGGGGAGAATCCAGCTCAAACTGCTCCCTTCAATCCATGGATATCTGTTGCCTACAGATAAACCTCCAAGGTATTTGCAACCCCCTGTTGGAGATTGTCAGGTATAACTGTTCTGCCATTTGTAGCTATGTCATCAGCTGTCTATTCTCTAAATTTTGTAATTATTTCACTCAATCTCTTTACCTTTCTGCCTCTCTTTCCTTCTTTTTGAAGTTTCTTACAACCCAGCTTTTCCACACTAATGCATTCGTATGCTGTTCACTTTCAAATCTTGTTTTATAGTGTTCTTGCAGAGCCCTTGGGACATGAAAGGTGTTTCTTAAAAACAAGTTGGTGGGATTTTTTAGGTAAAGAGTCTGAAAAGTACTCCAGCGTGGTCTCACTTAGGATCAATACAATTGCACTAAGACTTCTTGATTTTTCTAATTCAAGTTATTTGTACTAAAGGCTAACATAATAGGTTTTCTCAACTGCTTGCTGTGTATGCATGTTTTCATTGTCATTCACTTACAAGGACACCTGGATCCCTTTGAATGTCAATGCGTCCCACTTGCATAACATTTAAAAATGTTTCCTATTTTATTTTCCAAAGTGGATAACATCAACCCCTCCGCATTATTTATATCTGCCATATTTTTTCCACTCACTTAATCTATCAATACCCTTTCACAGCCATTTTTCAGCCTCCTCCCATCCGTATCTCATCAGCCGAGAAAGCTTACACACAGTGTCCTTATCCAAGTCATTTTATTTACATCGCCAACCCTATTTATGTAATTACATCAATCATGGTAAGAAATCCAGGTGTGCAATGCTGACCTCCTCTGCCACCTTCAGCCATACCGTTTTTGTTTCAGTGGTAAACTTCATTCTACCATCAGTTGAGAACAGCAATGCCCTGTTGGCTCTTACAGTCTCCATCTTCACATATACTAAAGCAATACACTCTTTACATACTGGTTCCTGTACCCGTGAATCCATCAAATTCCATTTTGCCATCACTGGTTAAAAATTGGAGACAAAATTGACTTTTGCAGCTATCATTAGGTTAATATGCAGGTTCATTTGACAGTCAGGAAGGCAAATGCAATGTTAGCATTCATTTCAAGAGGACTAAAATACAAGAGCAAGGATGTACTGCTGAGGCTGCGTAAGGCTCTGGTCAGACTACATTTGAACTATGTTGAGTAGTTTTAGGCTCTGTACCTAAGGAAGGTTGCAGGAGATCCAGAGGAAGTTTACAGGAATGATCCCAGAAATGAAAAGCTTATCTTATGAAGAGCAACTGAGGACTCTGGATCTGTACTCAATAGAGATTAGAAGGATGAGGATAGATCTGAATGAAATTTACAGAATACTGAGAGGTCTAGATAGAGTGGAGAAGATGTTTCCACTAGTCAGAGAGACTAGGACCAGAAGGTACTGCCTCAGAGAGAAGTGAATTGCCTTTGGAACCCTGAGATGAAGAGAATTTCTTCAGTCAGAGGGTGGTGAATTTGTTAAACTCACTGCCACAGACAGCTGTAAAGACCAAGTCACGAAGTGTCTTTATATTCATGAATAGGAAAGACATCAAAGATTAGGGACAAGGCACCATGATCGAATGGTGGCGCATATTCAACGGATGAATGACCTAACTCTGCTCCTATATCTTATATTCTTATGCAACCACATTGAAAAATGACTTAGTCAATCTTATTCTTAAATGCTGCAAGTGTTCTTGGAAGTCTGTACAAGGCCAAGTTAGCCCCATACAATATCATGAACATCATATGTGAAGTGGTACTCTAGCTAATTGCGTCAGATATTAAAATGAGCAAGTTATCTTTTCATAAATTGCATTAGCACAGTTTTCTTCCTTTTACATTTTTAATTAACTGGATTTACCATAGTGAGGAAAATTCCAAATTCAGCATTCATTTCTACAGAATCTCCATCTGTGAAGATAAAATTCTTTTTACGTTCCTTTTTGCATGTCAGTACTACAGCAATCTGCTGAGCAGCAACTGAGAGAACTGGTAGATCAATACGATTGAATTCATCAAAGCAACCCCAGGATCCAGATTGTGCTAGGCCTATTAAAGGTAAATAATAAATGATTACATCTTATAACAGTTGTTGAACAAAGCTGACAGACAGTGTAAAAACACTGAGGATATCCACTTCCTTTCATATTAAAAGCTACCTATGACTAATTATCAAAGTGGACATGCAGCAAACATTACATCTCTTAATTCATGAAGATAAATTTACAAATTAATTATAATAGACATAACAAAATTGCTGCAGTTTCCTAAAGGCAAGCTGCAGGCTCCATGAAAATATATGAACTACACGTGTATTAGCACTAATTATTTTGTATCTTCTTCTACACAGAATTAACGTATCAAAAACTGAATGTTTTCAACTTATTTTGCAAAGATTGTTAGAATGTGTATTTGACCATTTGCAATTAGCTACAAAACTTTGTGCTAAAATGCAAGCAGATCGCACATTTTAACATATCAGAAAATGAACCTGAATAAAATGTCAGTTAAAATATGAATTCGGAGCAGTCGCAGGCCACTATTCTGCTATTTGATCATTTTTGTCCTCAACTCCACTTTCCTGCTATCCTAATGTTTTTCACTCCTTACTGCATCTGCATTCATTATCTTTATTATTGAAACCTTCACAAAACAAAACCAAATTAATCCCTAAGTGTAAAGAAAAATATGGGCTTACGCATAAAAAAAAGTAGCTAGGTTGAGTTGCTAAAAAAATGTACATATGACAGATTGAGTTTTGTGCAGGCAATGCTCAAAAACATTCAACTTTGCCACATTTACAAAATAAATATTGTGCAATTTAGTTCTAAAAATACAATACTCAAAAGTGATATACTTAGTGACTGTCACATGGGCATAAAAAAAGTGCATGCCCGTTTTTGGTGTACAATGTTAATCATTTAACTTCTATTAAAAGATCAATACTTTGATCAATACAAACAAAACAAGGTTTCATTGATCACAGAAGGATCACAAGCTTTTGTTGATCACAAAATAAGTTAGTTGCTTGTTAGTGGCCATCTAGTGGGCAATATGAGTAAAGAATGAGCCAAGGCTGATAAGTTATTCACCAGCATTCTTCACCTTGCATAGTGCATGACGCAGGGAGGCAAAGAACTCAATAAGGAGAGAAATGTGTAATAATTTTTGAAAAAGCTAACAGAAAAATAGTTGCATTCCAAATAGTGGCATTTTCTATTGCTGCCTTAAATTCTAGTAGACAAATCTAAGCAAAATCAGTTTAGCAGAGCATGGAAACAATTCTCTGAGTTGAACAGTCACCTTTAAAAATTCTCCCAAGTCCCCTGAAGTCCATTTGATCTGAGCAGTTGAAGACCACCACATACTTCCCAAGGCACCTGCCCATATCTTTGGTAGTTTCCGTCTTGCCTGTCCCTGCGGGCCCAGCAGGAGCTCCTCCCATATTCATTCCAAGTGCCTGAGCTAGAGTAATGTAACATCTGAAATAACCAGAATAATACATGTGGTCATAAACTGTTTCGACAAATAAACATCTTGCTGAATGCTAAGTGTTCAATCTATGAATCAGAGACAAGAATACTATCAAATGAGTGACTTGCCAAATTCTTCTGAGTCAGAAAGTTGTGGGATCCAGCCCACAGCTCATGAAATTATACAAGGCATACTCAAAGTGATTGTATTCCCTCAACAAGTGATTGCATGTGGTTCACAAAACATCATGAGCCCATTTACTTGCTGTTCAAGAATTATATTTATTCTGGATAAATAGCTACAGGTGAACAATAATGAACTATTGACATGTAAATCTATCAGTTAAATCTCTGACTCCCTTATAAAATTTCCCCTATACACACATATAGATAGATTATACATACAAACACAAAAGGCAGGTGTGTGATGGGTAGAAGGAAAGACTGGAAAGGCATTTCAATGGTCAGGGTTTGGAGAGTTGATCCTTTATGCTGGTCAGGACTTGCTGCTCCTCAATTTTCCTTCTCTAAATACTTCCACTTGCATGCAGGAGGTACAGGGTGACTGGTTTACACCTATACCGCCTCTTATTGGTTAAAAGCAATAGGTTACAACAAGTAATCTGGGAAATAGGCATGACTTTCTTCAGGTTTAAGGTGTTTTATTACTGAAGTGGAAAATTCAATTCATCCCTTTTTAAAGGTCCATTGCTTCTGCCTCAACATTCATACCCTCGAGCTGTTCAGCTACCTGGAAGCCAATCACTTCGTCACTGACAGGCAGAAGGCCTTTGTCATTGACAATGGGTCCCCATTCCACAGAACTAACAGCTACTTGTTGCCTGGCAGATCTCCATTCATACACACTCCTTGGCTCCAGCTCATCTACAACTAGACTCCCCTCAGTGCTTGAATGAACAGCACCGTAAATACACTTACAATAAATGTCAGGTAGATTGATTGTTTTAAAAATGAAGTAATCTTTCCGCAATTCTTGGTTTATAAAACACAAACAGTTTTCCGTTTCAGTTCACAATCAAAAGTACAGAAAAATTAAAAGTTACAGTTTTTAAAAGTGGTGCACAATTCCTGACAATGGAACCAGAGATTGGCAATCATTTCACTATTGTGTCACTTGATTCATGCCACTGATGATGGTTATACCCGAAATGTTCACTTCTCCATCTCTTTATGCTGCCTAGCTTGCTGTGTTCTTCTAGCCTCCTGCTTGTCTACTGATGACGGTAGGGAAGTGGACATTATCTACATGGACTTCCATAAGCATTTGACACAGTCCCAAATGGTAGGCTGGTTCAAACACTTAGATCACATGGGATTCATGGTAAATTGGATACAAAATTGGCTTGGTCATAGAATACAGAGGGTAGTGGTGGAGGGTGTTTTTCTGACTGGAGGTCTGTAAACAGGATCAGAACTGGGATCTCTGTTCTTTGTAATTTTTCTAAATGATATATAAATAATTTAGATGAAAATATTGGTGATCTGATTAGTAAGTTTGCAGATGACATGAAAATTGGTAAAATTGTCGATAGTGGAGAAGGTTGTCAAAGGATGCAGCAGGATGTAGTTCAATTGAAAAGTTGGGTAAAGAAATGGCAGATGGAATTTAATCTGGACAAGGGAGAGGTGATGTATTTTGAGAGGTTAAACGCAAGAATAAAGTATATAGTTAATGGGAGCTCCCTTAGGAGCATTGATTTACAGAGGAATCTTGGAGTACAAGTCCATAGCTCCCTGAAAGTGGCAACACAAGTGAATAAAGTTGTAAAGAAGGCAAAGGATGTGTTTGCTTTCATTAATCAGCACTGAGTATAAACATTGGCAAGTCATGTTGCAGGTGTTTTAGACATTAGGCCACATTGAGTATTGTTTGTAGTTCTGGTCCTCACAGTATAGGAAAGACGTGGAGGCCTTCGAGAGGATGCAAAAGAGGTTTATCTGGATGTTGCCTTGACTGGAGGATATTAGCAGAAAGAAGAGATTAGATACAATAGCACCTTTTTCACGAGAGTGTCAGAGGCTGAGGGGGGGGGACCTGATAGAAGTATATAAAACGGAGAGATGCATGGATAGGGTGGTTAGTCGGACTCTATTTCCCAGGTGGAAATGTCAAATACTATGGGCATAGATTTAAGGTAAGATGGGAAAATTTAAGGGAGATATGCAAGGCATGTTTTTAAACAGAGGAAGGTCATTGTCTTGAACTTACTACCAGGGAAGGTGGTAGAAGGAGATACATTAACAAAGTTTAAAAGGCATTTAGACAGACACATGAACAGGCAGGGAATAGAGGCATATGGACAATGCGCAGGAGGATGGGATTAATTTTAAATAGCTTCAAATAGTTTCATGGTCAGCATGGATTGGGGGGGCAGAAGGGCCTGTACTGTTTTATATTCTATGATAACTAACACAGCCAATGACAGGCATAGGTTTTCATAGGAGGATCAGAACCTCACCTGACAGTTTAGAAGTTTTAGATGGGCTATAAAAAGCCATAAACAAGCAAAGCAGCTCCCTCTCATAGCCTGAAATTACATCATGCCCCGTTAGTTCTGACTGAATTGTGTTTCAAATCCTTTATAACCTTCAGCCAACACCAAATCTATCTCCCCCTTCCTCCCGAGCTCTTTGATATATATTGCTCTGGGATATATCTAACATGACCAAGCCATTTACAAACATAATTCAAGATGTCAATACAAACATATCATATCATGGTCCAGTGAAGCTGCCTGCACATTCTCTTCCAGGTTTTCAGTAAATAGTGAGAGGTACTCTTCCTCAGCAGTGACAACAGAAAGAGACCAATGTCTATGTTGGGTTGATGACCTCCAAAGTATGAAGAACAGCTGTTTCACTCTGAATATGGAAAATTTCACGTTCTCTCGGAGCATCCTTTACTTTCTTTATACAGCATTTCATGGGCGTAAATCTGTTTAAGTGGCATAGGTATGTTTCAGTGACGTAGGTCTGTTACAGTAACGTAGGTCTGTCTCAGTGACGTAGGTCTGTTACGGTGACATAGGTCTGTTACGGTGACATAGGTCTGTTACGGTGACGTAGATCTGTTACAGTGAAGGAGGTCTGTCTCAGTGACGTAGGTCTGTTACGGTGACGTAGGTCTGTTACGGTGATGTAGATCTGTTACAGTGACGTAGATCTGTTACAGTGACGTAGATCTGTTACAGTGACGTAGATCTGTTTCAGTGACGTAGGTCTGTTTCAGTGACGTAGGTCTGTTACAGTGACGTAGGTCTGTTACTGTGACGTAGGTCTGTTACTGTGACGTAGGTCTGTTACTGTGACGTAGGTCTGTTTCAGTGACGTAGATCTGTTAGTGACGTAGGTCTGTTTCACTGACGAAGATCTGTTACAGTGACGTAGATCTGTTACTGTGACGTAGGTCTGTTTCAGGGATGTAGGTCTGTTACAGTGACGTAGGTCTGTTACAGTGACGTAGGTCTGTTACAGTGACGTAGATCTGTTACAGTGACGTAGGTCTGTTACAGTGACGCAGATCTGTTACAGTGACGTAGGTCTGTTTCAGTGACGTAGGTCTGTTACAGTGACGTAGGTCTGTTACAGTGACGTAGGTCTGTTACAGTGACGTAGTTCTGTTACAGTGACGTAGATCTGTTACAGTGACGTAGGTCTGTTACAGTGACGTAGATCTGTTACAGTGACGTAGGTCTGTTACAGTGACGTAGTTCTGTTACAGTGACGTAGATCTGTTACAGTGACGTAGGTCTGTTACAGTGACGTAGATCTGTTACAGTGACGTAGGTCTGTTGCAGTGACGTAGATCTGTTACAGTGACGTAGGTCTGTTACAGTGACGTAGATCTGTTACAGTGACGTGACGTAGGTCTGTTACAGTGACGTAGATCTGTTACAGTGACGTAGGTCTGTTTCAATGACGTAGGTCTGTTACAGTGACGTAGTTCGGTTACAGTGACGTAGTTCTGTTACAGTGACGTAGGTCTGTTACAGTGACGTAGGTCTGTTACAGTGACTAGGTCTGTTACAGTGACATAGGTCTGTTACTGTGACGTAGGTCTGTTTCAGTGACGTAGGTCTGTTACAGTGACGAAGGTCTGTTACAGTGACGAAGGTCTGTTACAGTGACGTAGGTCTGTTACTGTAGCTTTGGTCTGTTACAGTGACGTAGGTCTGTTACTGTGACGTAGGTCTGTTTCAGTGACGTAGGTCTGTTACAGTGACGTAGATCTGTTACAGTGACGTAGGTCTGTTTCAGTGACGAAGGTCTGTTACGGTGTCGTAGGTCTGTTTCAGTGACGTAGGTCTGTTACAGTGACGTAGGTCTGTTTCAGTGACGAAGGTCTGTTACGGTGTCGTAGGTCTGTTTCAGTGACGTAGGTCTGTTACAGTGACGTAGGTCTGTTTCAGTGAGGTAGGTCTGTTACAGTGACGTAGATCTGTTACAGTGACGTAGGTCTGTTACAGTGACGTAGGTCTGTTACATGACGTAGATCTGTTACAGTGACGTAGGTCTGTTACAGTGACGTAGGTCTGTTTCAGTGACGTAGGTCTGTTTCAGTGACCTCGGTCTGTTACAGTGACCTCGGTCTGTTACAGTGACTTAAGTCTGTTTCAGTGACGTACGTCTGTTACAGTGACGTCGGTCTGTTACAGTGACGTCGGTCTGTTACAGTGACGTAAGTCTGTTACAGTGACGTAAGTCTGTTACAGTGACCTAAGTCTGTTACGGTGACGTAGGTCTGTTTCAGTGACGTAGGTCTGTTAGTGACGCAAACTGCAACCTCAGTTTGACTCACTCGACATTCATGTGAACAGTACTACTCCTGGCTTTTTGGCTTTTGTTTATCTACACTGACTGCACCCGCCACCTCACCACACTCAAAATGTTCGGCCTTTCCCAATGCAGATTTCCACGCACAGACTCCACACAACTACTGTTTGGCTTTGCTACCTTCCATCCCTATCCCCACACTGACCTCTCGCCCACCAGCCCCATGCCATCTCATTTGTGCTTGTCAGTCCAAGCCTCAATGTGAGCTGTTATTTCTTCAGATCCCTTCCTTTAGGCCACAGAGTTCAACAAAGACCTCAGACTCACCGAAACAAAACCAACTGATGACACCTTCTTTAAATGAATGTGAAATGGGTTCCATAAGATTCCTCCCCATCACTGTATTTATCTTGAGGGTGAAACAATTTCAAAACTATGCTAACATGATGAGGACTCATGAAATGTACATGAAATACAATAATGAATGCAGCCACAGCCTGACCCAACATAATCACGTTGAATTTGAACCCACTGTCACAATTTTCATATTTTGGCTCCTGACAATTGCTGTTTCCTGGCACTAAAGTGTGTGCGTGTGACAGTGTCTTGGAAATATAAAGTGACATGAAAGTGGCAGTTGATAGGATAAAGCACATCATCGAAGAAAAGTTCTTTCAATACTGAGATCAGACAAAGAGGCAGCTGTCTATGAAAGAAGTTTGCCTCACAGGGACCTTTTCTGAGAGAATCCTTTTCCCCTTTACAGATGATTTCCAGTAGTTTGGAGGTCAATTGCTATGATTTAGGTTTTTTACCTTTGATATCTAATCCCCGGCTCTCAATCTTATGCTTGCCTGCTCATGAGGAACTAGAGAAGCAGCAGCAACAACTCCAGCAGCGAGAGCTGGATGTAAACTACAGCATGTATCAAATCCAGTCAATATCTGCTCAATCAGCTCAAACACCAGGAAACTGAAAGACTGTGTTATTGATAGTGTTAGTAAGTGGTGTTGATTCACCGAAAAACTGCACATTGACCTCAGTTAGGATGTACTCGGTTCTTAACCTCATTATAGCCACGATCCAGACATGGACAAAACAAATGAATTTGAAAGGTGAGATGAGAGTGGCAGCCCTTGATACTAAAATGACATGACCAAAGGACCCCAGTTAAATTGAAGTCAATGGAAATCAAGAGGGACAACTTCCCACTGTTTAGAGGTATACTTTTCACAAAGAAAATGGTTGCAGTTTTTGGTCATCAATCATCTTGGATCTCAGTCCTCGGAAATCACTGCCAGAGTTCTTCATGAAAATGCCCTAGACTCAACTCTCTTCAATTGTTTCATCAAAGATCTTGTGGCCATCATAAAGACAGAACTGGGGATGTTCACTGATGATTGGAGTGTTCAGCATCATCTGTGATGCTTCAGATAGTGAAAATGCCTTTATCCATATGCAGCTTAACTTCAACGGCATTACTGCCCACAAAATCCTCCATTATCAAAACCAGAAACTGAATCATATCAGCATATATATACGATGGCTCAAGATCAGGTTAGAGGCTCACTTTTCTGTGGAAAGTACTTTCTCTTCAACATCTGCCCACAGGTACGAGTCAAGAGTTTGATAGAATACTGTCCACTTGGCTGGCTTCAACATCACTCAAGAAGTTCCAACCTTACCAGGACAGAACAGTTCACTTGATTGGCACCCCATCTACTACCTTGAACATTCACTTCTGCCACCACTGGTCACAGTAGCAACAGCATGTATCATCTATGTAATGAAATATGGTAACTCACCAAGACATCTTCAATAACACATTCTAAGACTGTGACCTCTACCATCTAGAAGGACAAAGGTGGATGATGTGTGGGAACAACACTGTATGCAAGTTCTCCTCCAAACCACACATCAATCTGACTTGGGGCTGCATTCACTTGCACTGGATCAGAATGCTGAAAATTCCCTTCCTAACAGCACTGTTATTGTTCAGCACCACCTTCCCAAGGGCATTTAGAGATGGGTAATAATTGGGGCCTATCCCATGAATGAAAAACAAACTCTCAAAGTAATGCCTTGTACCAGAGTCGAGATTAGAGCCATGCACCAGTCATCTCAAGAGAGAGCCTGAGAACCTCCCTGCAAAAAAATAATGAATTCCCCATAGAGTCATAAAGTCATAGAGATGTACAGCATGGAAACGGACCCTTCGGTCCAACCTATCCATGCCGACCAGATCACCACTAAAGTTACTGGATTAGTCACAAAACTACTGAGGATCCAATAGTAATTGGAGATTGGGATTTATGCATGAGTAACTCTCCTTGAATCATTAAAGTCTTTCCTACTTTTGACAAGGCACAATTGGAATGCAGTGTAATGTTCTCTACTCAGTTGGACGAGTGTAGCTCCAACACTGCTCAACAAGTTCCACACCATTCAGGAGAAAGCAGACCACTTGACCAGGACTCCACCCATTGTTTCAAATATTCACACTAAACCCATGCCTGTAAGGTGTGCCATTCACAAAATGTGCTGTGATAAATTGCCAAGGTTAATGAAACACCATTTGCCAAAAATATGAAGGAAAAAGACAATTGAAGCATAGGAACACAACTACCTTTAAGTGTACCTGATAGTCACATGTCAATTGACTTGAAAATATGTCACCATTCTTCATTATCAACAGGTGAAAATGTCTACCCAACATGACTCTGGGAAGGCAGCAATTCAAGAAGACATCTCATCAACACCTTCTCAAGGGTCTTGCCAGCAACACACATCTCCTGAATGAATTAATTTTTTAAAAAACGAAATGAGAAATATTTCAGCATCAGGCTGTTCAATTTCCTCACCTGTCAGTCAGGGGTGTTATGACCAATCTATCCGTACAACCGAGGAATTCATTCTGATATGTGAATCCAACATCTGTAATTTTGATTAACATCTTATCTGAATCCTCACTGAAGTAAAATCTGCATTGCTTGAGCCATTCAAAATCTGTATGAGTTTTGATGTGCAAGCGACACTGCAAGACAAAGTTTTCACATAGTTTCCAGGCCACAAATATATCAACCCAGCTTCCAAAACATCTGCAATACATTGAAAAGAGGAACTAACTAACAATTAATTTCTTGTTGTGCACAGGAGATGCATTAGTACATACACTGCTCCAGATCATCTATAATCTGGATGCTAATTACTACTTGCAAATTGAACGTTAATTACTGCTTGTTCAAACAGTTATTTACAGTGCCCTGCCTTGGGTTATTTCCTTTCAAACCTGCAGCCACTGTTTCAAACATTTTTTTTCACTGTTCTTTCTTATTTCCATACCCAGTTTATAAAAACACAGAAATAGACTTTTAAAGAGTCTTTACAGCTTAACTTGAAGCCAATGTAATTCAGCAAAAAAAAACTAACAGTGAGTAATGAACTGGTGTGAGTTAGGGTTTTGGATGGCATCAACTTAATGTGGCTTGGAAATGGGAAGCTGGCCAGAATGTGCTCAAATGTCATATTTAGAGGGAGTAAAGGCATGGATGGAAGTTGCAGCAACAGGAGAGTAGAGAGTGACACAAATTGTCTTTGCCCCTTTTGCAGTAGTGATCATATTTTTGGCAAATGGTGTTGCATAAACCTTGGCAATTTATCACAGCACATTTTGTGAACAGCATTTTCACATTAGATAGAGATGGAATCAGTGATTTGAGAATAGAATTTGCTTCGAGGATGGAAGGTAATGGTGTTGGTCTGACAATATATTTTCATAACTGTCAAAATCTAAAACTCGCTTGCCGGAAAGGCTGTATATGTTAGCTCAATTTATATTTTTAAGACTGAGACTACTAGGTTATTACGAAGTAAAACCACCTGGGGAGCAGGCGAAGGGCAGGTAAATTAAATTAGGGTAAAGATCATCTATATTCTGACAGAACAATAGAACAGGTTTGAGAGACTGATTTATCTGTTCCCACTTGTATAATATTCCCACAGATGTAACAGGATAAAACTGTATGCAATTTGGAAGTACTACAATGAAAACAACAATCTTTCAAAAAACATCTTCCAATATTTAACCACATCTATCACAATAGTGAAAAATTGGACATTGGAATTATTGAATAATCCTAAGGATGGACTAAACCGACATAGCAGTGGTAAAAAACATACAGCGGTAAGAATGTCTTGCATTCCATCAAATTTTGACTTTATATGTTAAGAATTGTGCCAAGGAGTTCTAACTATTAGTTTATCTCCAAATTTTCTACTATCAATTTCATAACAGCTGTGTCCACTTTTTTTTTTGTTAACCAAATGAAGACATCTTTCAATATTATATTTTGTTTTACCTAAAACAAAACAATATAAATAAGAATATTGTGGGTATCATTGTTACTTTATTGCTTCATCATTGGCAGCATTTCACCAAAGGATATATTAGGTTTCAAACTTTCTTTTCAGAACCTTTCATCACTAAAACAATTTTATAATTCTGTTTTAATAAAAAAGGACGCTACTCATCTTTAATTCTTACCAGGTCGTCAAAGATGTCTCGCTGGTGCACATGGATAGTGATAACAGTCTCATATTTCACACGATCCATAGCACTCAGGTCTTTTGTTGTCATGTCAATGAGAGTGTTCAGCAAGTCTAAAAAAGATTGATTTGTCTTTTGCATGACTTTTCGGTCATATTTGGCATTGGTTAATGCTTCCTCTGAATCTCTTGTCCAGATCATTTGAATTCCAAGCAATCCAACCTGTGAAAGGAAAATTGGAGTTTGATATAATCTGAAATAGAGTACATTTTTCAGAAAACTATTTAATGTTGAACAGATGTGTATAAAGTTCTATAATCTAGCTAAACAATTGCCATGTTTTTGTAAGTTTACTTCAAATTTCATTAAGTCTGACCCATTAGACTGTAATTTTTAGTTTGAGAAAAAACCTTTAGTTCATCACAGATGGAAATCCAGCATAGCTAGCGTCTGAAATTAAACAAGTTTGTAAAGCAACTATATATTAAGAGTTTATCTTACAATATTTCAGACTGTATGTTAATGAAATGATTGTGAAAGAGAAACCGATAATAACCGAAATTCACTGGATCCTCACAATATATAAACGTCCCTAATTGTGTTTTTCAGGATAATTTTAAAGAGACTAAAATAAGGGGAAATTCTAACAAAATCATCTTTTCAAAGGTTCAATGAGCTTGGAATGAATAAATAAATTGAGAATAGATTGCAGACTTTCAATTAGAAAAATACCTGTGCTGGATAATAGTTAAGAAACTCAACCAGTTGGAAGGAAGTGTCCTGAATACTCATAGATGCAGCACGAATGACCAAATGGAGCGATTTCTGAGATTCCACGAGCAAAGCATTTAGCCAGACTTCTACATTTCCTTCTGCCATGACAGGCTTATCTAATTCAATGGTTTCACCCTCTCGTGAAGAAACAGCCAAAATACGGTCGTACAACTGGTAATACAGAGTCACATAAAGTTTAATTAATAATTTAACGACAACTGGTTCCTAGATGATCATGTGTTAATCTCAACTGTTAGAATTAGGATGTTTATCAAAGTGTTTTATTTCAGGACTGTAACTTTAACTTGGGATAAAATGCAGAAATGAAGGGGAGTATATGAGTTGTTCTGAATTCTGCCCAACTTGGTTATCAAAGGCTAAAGGAAGACATGGGTTTGTAAGTAGAAGTAAGGTACAAGATGTTCATACCTGTAGATAAAGGCAAGAATATTTGCAATGACTATAGGTAAACTATTACTCTCGATGAGGTGTTAGGGATGTCAGCTTCTATAACCACAGTTTCCCTTTAAACAATCTATTGAATTCAGAGTTGATGATGATTTGGAGATGCCGGTGTTGGACTGAAATGTACAAAGTTAAAAATCACACAACACCAATTTATAGTTGAACAGGTTTATTTGGAAGCACTAGCTTTTGGAGCACTGCTCCTTCATCAGGTGGTTGTGGATGAACCACCTGATGAGCAAAGATAGATGAAGTTGAGAGTCCTAGAGGACAGCCAATTAACATTTTTATTGGATGCAAGTTCACTATGATTTAAACTATCATGGAGATGAGCTTTCAGAGACAGAGTCCACAACCAGCCAATGTAGTGCTGGCTCATAAGGTGCTCTAAGTTATCCACGAAATTCACACAGTAATGAAATTCTGGAAAATTCTGAGAGAAAGAAAGACAGCGTAGGCCAGTCCTACACCGTGAAAGAGAGAAAATGCTGTTTTTATTATATATCATGTTAAAGGCCGGAGGGAACTCACACTTAGATTGAAAAGATCAAGTATGAGAGGAATTGATTCAGCGAGCTTTGGCTAGAGGAAACAATGCCCAGGGTAACCATCACAGTGAAATTCAGATCAGAAGTTATCCAGCTTGGAGGGCAAAAAGAAAACCATTGGGAACAAGAATTGCCTTTGACTGATTCTGGGAAGATAAAACTAGTAGTGTCAAATGGCTGAGGGCAACTTTCTCTTACAATCTTCCATTCTTCACTTCCACTAAATATACAGCCAGGCTTTCGGGAATCATGTGTTCCGAGGGATGGAAGTATTTGTAACTGTCAGAAATGCCATTCATGTCACAGGTATCATATTTAAAACCTACTGACATCATTTCAGATGCTTCAAGCTCAAAATGGCCTGTCACGCTGTGGCACTCAACCACAACCACAGAAGACATCATCCAGAGGAAAGGAAATCTCCTTCCATGCTTTGACAGAACAAACTTGGAGGTAAGCGTGGATGGGTTAGCGGAGAGGAAATGAACCACCACAGAGGGCCATGACACTCAGATAGGATATCATCATAGAATTCTTAACTGCATACCTAAACACAGCACCATGCAATGTTAGTTGCTGCTTCAAACGTAACCTCGCACTAAGCAGGAGTTGCTTGCCAGATCACTAAGAGAGAGAGAGAGAGAGAGAGTGGGAGAGTTCAAGACAGAAAGAAAGTGAGTGAGCGAGTGATTGATTGTTGTAGGTAGACAGGGAGAATCAGGATGGTATTGGACCTCAAGAAAGAGACTTTGTGAAGTGTCTCAGAGATGGATTCTTAGAACAGCTGGTGCTGGAGCCTACCAGGAAGAAGGCAATTCTGGATCTGGTATTGTGCAACGAACCAGAATTG
>NC_057714.1:11359621-11397428 GCF_004010195.1 Chiloscyllium plagiosum | reverse complement strand
GAAAGTTGGTTGTCTGACAGGAAACAAAGAGTAGTGATAAATGGCTCCATTTTGGAATGGGCCAGTGGGGTACCACAGGGATCAGTGCTGGGACTGCAGCTTTTTACAATGTATGTTAATGATATAGAAGATGGTATTAGTAATAACATTAGCAAATTTGCTGATGATACTAAGCTGGGTGGCAGGGTGAAATGTGAGGAGGATGTTAGGAGATTACAGGGTGACCTGGACAGGTTAGGTGAGTGGTCAGATACATGGCAGATGCAGTTTAATGTGAATAAATGTATTGTTATCCACTTTGGTGGCAAGAACAGGAAGGCAGATTACTACCTAAATGGAATCAATTTAGGTAAAGAGGCAGTACAAAAGAATCTGGGTGTTCTTGTACACCAGTCAATGAAGGTAAGCATGCAGGTACAGTAGGTAGTGAAGAAGGCTAATAGCATGCTGGCCTTCATAACAAGAGGGATTGAGTATAGAAGCAAAGAGGTTCTTCTGCAGCTGTACAGGGCCCTGGTGAGACCACACCTGGAGTATTGTGTGCAGTTCTGGTCCAAATTTGAGGAAAGACATTCAGGCTATTGAGGGAGTGCAGCGTAGGTTCACGAGGTCAATTCCTGGAATGGCGGGACTACCTTACTCTGAAAGACTGGAGCAACTTGGCTTGTATGCCCTTGAGTTTAGAAGACTGAGAGGGGATCTGATTGAGACATATAAGATTATTAAAGGATTGGATACTCTGGAGGCAGGAAACATGTTTCCGCTGATGGGTGAGTGCCGAACCAGAGGACACAGCTTAAAAATACGGGGTAGACCATTTTGAATAGAGATGAGGAGAAACTTCTTCACCCAGAGAGTGGTGGCTGTGTGGAATGCTCTGCCCCAGAGGGCAGTGGAGGCCCAGTCTCTGGATTCATTTAAGAAAGAGTTGGATAGATCTCTCAAGGATAGTGGAATCAAGGGTTATGGAGAAAAGGCAGGAACAGGATACTGATTTAGGATGATCAACCATGATCATATTGAATGGTGGTGCAGGCTCGAAGGGCACCTATTGTCTATTGATTGTCTGAGAACTACAGATAACAGGGACTTTCCTGTATATGGTCTTTTTAGGACAATCACTCAAATTAAAATACCTTTTTTTAAAAGGTGTTTGGTTTCCAGGGGGATTGTAACATTAAATTAGTTCTCAATGAGCTCATAATTAATTTAGCGATTGTGAATTTCAAATTGATCCTGGAGTTTAGATTGTGTCCTAGCACAGATTTCCCATGTCTCTGTATGCCATATATTGTTTGGTTTTCTGAGGCACCAGCAGCAAATGCTTAATGTATTCTCTTCAATTTTAAGTTCTTTTAAATAAATGGACATAAATCTGTTAGGTTTTATTAAATACCAGTTATCCTCTTGGCTTGATTTTCCTTTTTGCACTACACCAGGTGATTACAGTGTCTGAGCACAATAGTGGACTACCTACCCTCTAATGCCCTAATTTTTAAAAAATTGCAGAACTAATCTCAATTTTCTCTTAACACGAAACAATAGAAAGCAAGAATCTAATTCAGTCAACTTATTTGTTCTGTGCCTTACCCTATCATGGAAGTGAGCGGTTTTGATGTTATCAAAAACATTTAATAGGTGTGCTTGAATAGTATGAGAATCCGAAGCCTGACCGAGAATTTCGAGAAGTGCTGGATCAGATACAAAAAAGAACCGTGGAAAAAGCAGTCGTTTCTTTTCAAGGTACCTGTAACACAACAAGATAACCAAAGCGAAAATATCAAGCATCCATATCATAATTTTTTTAATGTATATATTTATTGAAAAATGTTTCACTCTTTCACGAAAAAAAACCCGAAAAGTTATAAAAGTACAGAAAAGTAGAAATAATATCGTACTATTGTATTACAGTAATGTTAACAATAAACTGCCTACTACTCTTCAAGATTCAGATGTCTCATATTTACTTAACCCAAATTCAAATAAACTCAAATTAAACAAAATAGCATTAAATAAAATTACAATCCACTCAGATTAAATACGTTACATTGCACTACGTTACATTATTCCACTTGCCACACCTCCATGGCAGCAACAGGTATTATACCCGTACTTACTAGGCGTCTTCTCCGCCTCCCACCCCCCGAATGCCTGGACCACCATATATGGCCCTCATGGCTATATAAAGGCCTTAATCAGTACTGCTGACAGATACATGTTTATGTAATTTAGAAAGGACCAGCACGTCTTATACACCAAGGCAATACCAAGCCTATAAGGCCCAAGAACCCAAAAGGGAAAAGGACAAAGAAAGAGAAGATAAAAAAATATATATTATGCCATTGTCTGTACACATCTTTTCCTCTTTTCCCCTTGGTCAAAGTCTATTATTTCAGCGAGTTCAAAACTTCTTTTACTTTTTCCACTGGGTCAAAGTTGTAGACAGCTCCCCCATAATTGAAACATAACCCCGCCAAGTACCTCACAGAATATTGAATGATTAAATCTCTTAATTTTTTTTCCGAACAACATCAAAGATCTACCTTTTCATAATTATGGCCCTAGAAAAGTCATAAAACAAATTATCCTCAAACCTTTATAAACCAAAGCCTGTGGATGTCCTCCTAGTCTTCTGGCTGTTTCTACTATTAATTGCTTTTCCTTGTAATACTGGAGTTGTACTAGGACTGGGCGAGGACGCAGGACCAGCCTGTACCTGCGCATCGCGATCCGGTGGGCCAGCTCCACACTCACCCGGTCCAACTCGATTTCCAGCCCCAGCAATTCCAGTAGCCACCTTCTGAGAAATTCAGCAAGGTTTTCACCCTCCTCACGATCCAGAAGACCCATGATCCGTAAATCTTTTCTCCAACCTCAGTTTTCAAGGTCGTCTACTTTCCAGCAGGACCCGAACCTGGCCTTCCAAGGTTCAGACTCACCCCTCGGAGCTCTCCATCGCGGCCTCCAAGGCCGCGGTCCTTTGTTCCACTGATTCTAACGCGCTGATCCAGAGCCTGGATCTCCTGCTCATGCTTTGTCAGTAATCGGCTCCAGCACTCCCTTGATTCTTTCACAGACTTTTGCAAACTCCATGAGTAGATGCTGCTGTTCCACTGAATTTAAAGGCACTGCCGCGGGAGCCGAGGCAACGGTTGCAGGTGTGCCCGAAGTAGTAAAGGTGTGCCCTGCCTGCTGCAGTCCCCTTGCTCCCTTTCCTTAGATGTTTTCATTTCAGCTCCAGATCTTCCAAATCCTAATTTAAAGGGGCTTCAGGTGCTCTACCTACTTTATACTACAAACTTTCCTCAGGGGTGACTAACGGTGTGGGGGTGGGTGGGAGTAGGAGCCCACCTTGCCTGGGATATGGTACAGAGCCCAACATAGCAGACTGTTCAGACTGCCACCATCTTGAATCTCCCATATCATAATTATTATAAAGTCAAGTAACGTGTAACCACCCAAGATTGATCCTCCGCAGGAAGATTGTAGGCTGTTGAAAGCTTTGCAGTATTTGGAAATCTGCAGGAATCCCATCTATCACAGTTGGCAAGTTGCGATTTGTTACAAGACTATAGCAAAGGTACAATAAATGTAAACAGTGTGAAACTCTAGACCATTTACAAATTTCCAATCTCATTAAAAAATGACAGTTTTATCAAAATCAAATGACATGGGAACGTGAGAGTGGAAACTACTGGCACGGTGGCTCAGTGGTTAGCACTGCTGCCTAACAGCACCAGGGACCCGCGTTCAATTCCCGCCTTGGGCAACTGTCTGTGTGGAGTTTGCACATTCTCCCAGTGTTTGCGTGGGTTTTCTCCGGGTGCTCTGGTTTCCTCCCACAGTCACAAAGATGAAGTGACCATGCTAAATTGCCCGTAGTGTTAGGTGCATTAGTCAGGGGGGGAATGGCTCTGGTGTGGACTTGTTGGGGTGAAGGCCCTGTTTCCACACTGTAGGGAATCTACTCTAATCTAGTCTTTGCCAGCAGCTCAAAATGGATGGTAGCTCATCAAGTGTGTATTACACATACAGCTTGATGCTCAAAATAGTCAATACAATTGGACCGACGATCACACAGGCCATGCAACACGTATCTAAGGTTGCAATTTCTGGTTTGTACCATCGCTTGGGGAAATGTCCATCCTAACATGTTAGTACTCACAAGCCAGATGCTCATGACTAGACACAGCACATCTCTTTTCAGATGAAATCCAGGCCTAATAGTAGAACACTTCAAGAATTCAAAAGCACAAAAGAAGAATTTTAAGTTATGGAGACATAAAAGTGGCAATAGGAATAAGGGCAGACTAGGGAAGGAAAACAAAATTAACCATAGCATTTAAAGTCTATTTCTAACAAAGTGAAGATTAAAGTTTGATAAAGAGATTTTCATTCAACTAGAGATAACTTGTCAAAAATATGTTGTATAGAAAAAGTTCTATTATTTAACATTTCAAATTTAAATGAACTAATTTTACATATAATATTTTTAGAAGCTAAACTATGAACTAGAAAAAAATTAAATCACATTCACATGATTATGGACAATAAATGAACTACATATAATCTTGAGTTTGTTTCAAAGAATTGAGTCAGATATCAAACTTCAAAATCTGGCCTAAATCATTTGACTGGAACAGACCTGCCTATATCTGTGTTGGCAACAGCAGGTCATGGGTTGAACCTTACCCAGTCAAAGACTTCTGACAGATTTCCAACTGCTCCAGCAAATGTGGTAAAAGTTGTCCCATGGTTTCATCACCTACACAGCACTGCACTACACTTGGAGTCTCACGTGCCCGAGTCATGATCTTCACCCAAGATTTGTCAATGTTGGAAAAACGTTTGGCTTCCTTTAATCAGGGTGCAATGAGATTGAAAACAAAATAGTTTTAGCAATTGTGCCATTTGCACATCCCTATGTAATATTCACAATATCAGAGATTAACCAACCAATGTTTCTTGACATCCTTCTCTTGTTTTCAGTTGGGTTGGCGAAGATACTGAGAGAGGACATGATTGAGATATATAAAATTATAAAGGGCATAGACTGGGTAGACCGGAAGAAGCATTTCCCCTTGATGGAGGGATCAATGACCAGGGGGCAGAGATTTAAGGTAAGGGCCAAAGGTTTACAGAAGATGTGAGGGAAATTATTTTCACCCAGTGGGTGATGGGCATCTGGAACTCTCTGCCTGAAAATACGGTAGAGGCAGGAAGTATTTTGGAATACTCATAACATTTTGGAAGTACTTAGATGAACACATGCAATGCCAAGGCATACAAGACTATGGGCCAGGCACAGGCTAATGGAATTAGAATAATTAGGCAGTTGTTTTTGATCAGCGTGACACACTGGGCTGAAGGGCCTTTTTCTGTGCTGTTGACCTCTATCAATCCTGATGTGGAGGTGCCGGTGTTGAACTGGGGTGCACAAAGTTAAAAATCACACAACACCAGGTTACAGTCCAATAGTTTATTTGGAAGCACAAACTTCCTTATATTTCCTTTCCTATATTTCCTTTCTTTTCTGCTTTGTAACTCTGGGCGGCACAGTGGCTCAGTGGTTAGCACTGCTGCCTCACAGCACCAGGGTCCCAGGTTTGAATCCAGACGTCAGGTGTCTGCCTGTGTGGAGTTTGCACATTCTCCCCGTGTCTGCATGGGTTTCCTCCGGGTGCTCCAGTTTCCTTCCACAGTCCAAAGATGTGAAGTTCAGGTGAATTGGCCATGCTAAATTGTCCATAGTGTTAGGTGCATTAGTTAGAGGGAAATGGGTCTGGGTGGGTTACTCTTCGAAGGGTCGGTGTGGAGTTGTTGGGCCGAAGGGCCTGTTTCCACACTGTAGGGAATCTATTCATTGAGATATTTGCTCTCCCTCTGCTTGAGTTAATCTTTTTCTAATCTTGTTGTCATGTGATTTTCAGAACAATCTTTACCTATTATTTTTTTAATCTGTGATAGGTGGTGAGGGAAGTTAAAGAATCCCATCTAGAATTCTTACAAAAATATTCTTGCATTTAGCAATGTAATTTATAAGTGCATATCTTGGCCACAAGACAGTAGCAAACAGCACTAATATGCTGCATGGTGCAAAAGGACTCATTCAAGATTGGTTCCTACCCAGATTAATTACTCACCAAGCACAATGGGACAAAGAAGGCACACTCATCCATATGAAAAAAAAATAATATTACCATGTCAATACTCCATAAAACAGTTGTATGTACTTCAGAACACTTGGTGGAGTGCAATGTTATAGAAATTAGCACCTAAAATAGAGTAGCTTCTCTGTCAATAGTACATTCCTATGATAACCCTGACAAGGTTAATGGGGAATCACTAACAGGAATGGGTTTGCAGAACTGGAGCTAGCCTATGTATGGCAAGAGTAGTGGCTCTATTTTGGTGATCAACAACAAACAATGTTCTTTTCTAGTAGGGCTTCCTGAGTTATTACAATTCATATGGATTAGATTAATAATGATTAATTAATGAATAATTAATTATTAGTTTTGTCCACTGCATTTCATTTCTTTTGGTGAACTTGCGTGTCACTGACTTTGATAGCTTCCAAAGAAAATTGAATTTCATCTCAATTTTGGGGATGCAATGGATTTCATTTAAATAAAACTCCAACTAGTCACTTTCATACCTTTGGGAGTTGTTTAGCAATGTCTCCACCTACAAATACAGCTTCCAAATAAATCCACAAGTTCTGCACAGTCATCCAGTTCTCAATAATATCTGTTGTGTTAGATAGATTGTGGACCCATTTCTGAATCTGTGCCTTGAAAGGAGTATTGTACCTGACATAAAATAAAAAGCACAACACAAGCAAATGAAATACATCAAAAGGAACAATTGCAGAATTACTTGGCTTCCCCATCCATGTTATCGATAATTTTAAAATATATGAATATTTGTTGAAAGGATTTATTTACATTCGGCCAAATCTTCCAATTCGCGAATATCAGAAGAGATCAAACATTCTGTACCACTGAGATACACTTCAGGACCCTTTGGAAGTTTAGATGTAAAAACCTCAGTGAGAATTGGCCAGGCAGTTTCAATATCCAGTGAGCAAATAATCTGCATCCCTGGGCTCCCCATGAATGTCTTGAACACCAAGCTAGAGTCAGGGAGAGTTGGAACATAGCTGATGCACTTACCTGAATATATGTCCAGAGATCGTTAGACAGTAAAACTAAGTCTAATTCCTAAATAGCTAATGGCATCCACCACACGCACAAAATCGCCCACCCAGATCCCCGACTACGCTCTTTCCCTGATCACTTGACCACGCTCATGACCTCTAGATTATGTCTCCAACATCACTAGCTACCTCTTGACCGTCCCTGTTGTCCACTCAACTATCACCCTGAGCTCCAGGTTAACATTTCCCAACCACGCTATTATCAAGCCAACTCCACAACCACCAATCCCCCTTACCGAACCAGTAACCCTGCCTGCACTGAATACTGTACACTTCATGCACCTACCATCTACCCAATTTACCCATCAACTTCATCTTTTTAACCACCTCACTCAACCACCCACTTCACTCAACTACTTCTACACTTTCTCATTCATTCATACACATCCATTCATTCAGAGACATGAATTCATTTACACACAGGCTAGATATTTAACATAATGCAGCAGCTTGTGCCAATAAAAGGGGGCATGTCTTGTCTTCCCCAACTCCGTTACAATCCGACCAAGTTCCCTGAGAATGCTGACTCCACATTTCTGGGACAGTCAGGATTGAAAAATCCCAGTAGCAACACAGAGCAACATGTGGGTGGCACGGTGGCATAGTGGTTAGCACTGCTTCTTCACAGCGCCAGAGATCTTGTTTCAATTCTTGCCTCAGGTGACTGACTGTGTGGAGTTTGCACGTTCTCCCCGTGTCTGCGTAGGTTTCTCCGGGTGCTCTGGTTTCCTCCCACAGTCCAAAAATGTGCAGGTTAGGTGAATTGCCCGTGCTAAATTGCCCGTAGTGTTAGGTGAAGGGGTAAATGTAGGAGAATGGGTCTGGGTGGGTGGCGGGTCGGTGTGGACTTGTTGGGCCGAAGGGCCTGTTTCCACGCTGTAAGTAATCTAATCAGCTTAGGGACATCTAAAGATGCAGCAGCAATCCAACAACCATTTCTGCTCTTTGGGTGAATCGGACTGTTACGTAATTATTTGATAAAAATATATAAATCAAGCCATGCAAATCTGTTTTTATGATTGTCAGAGACAAAGTTATGTGTAAGGCATCTACGCACTGCTTACCTGTTGCTCAACAGTGAACCCAAGATCATCAGACTGTCATCCATGTTGGCAATGATTTCTGCTGTACTGTCTCCCCTCAGTAAAAGCTCGCCACGTGTTTTGAAGCTTGCAAAAGTGAACGTTTTGCTATCCCATTCTGCTATAACCTGCTTCAGTTTCTGCTCAATGTCTTTTTCCTTCACTGCACTAATGCAAATGTCCTACAAGGAACAAAACCGACAGCTGCCATCATGATGCTTCAACTGGAAGATCTTGCCAGTTTGTGAGAAATTTTAAGTGCAAAAAATATATAAATAAGAAACAACTGTTACGCAATTAATATTATTCAAATATGCATAATTACACTTTCTAATTTTCGCTTCAATTTTAAAGAGCTTACGTTTAAAAAGAATGGCAATTATGTGGACACTGGGCATGACATCTGCAAACAGTTGATAATATAGACTTCCTTCAAGAAACTGAAGTGTTATCTATTTGTCAAATATATTTTCAAGTTAGCACCCTGGTCTTCATAGCCCACAAACTAAATTGTGGTTAATTGAGAAATAGTTTACATATTCCAGGGCTTCACTGATGCTACTGTAAACCAGGATTAGTACACATACAACAGCACTGCAGCAGTGCCCTTCCAAATATTTCACTAAAGAGTCCTTCCTGGATTCCATAAGCCCAGCTAAACACAATGAAAGTTAGTGATTCCATAGATGGAGAAAACAAGCCTATCCCTGTTCACCAGTAATAATATAAAGCAGTGAAAATCCAATGCCAATATCACTATCCCACTTGCACATGAATCATTACAATCTTTCATAGTTTAGGCTCTGGTGTTTTTATGTCAATGAAACCTTTGAGTAAACTTGGTCAATCTAAGTCACCAATGACCACAAGAGAGCATTATGAAAAATTTTATGTTTAAGCACTATAATCATAGTAAAATCCAAAATTCAGAATATGTTTTAGTTCCTTGACTAAACGTTGTCAGATACTTCATCTTTTTCATAAATATGTAAGGATCGAATTATTTATATTTTTCATGTTGTAACTAGCATTATGTTGACAATGGAGCTTCTTCCAATCTCATTCTATCTTTCGTAAAAACCTGGAAAACTTAACTGAAAGGAGATACAATAAAGATAATTGGGAAAATTAATGGATATAGTACACGGCATTTGTCAAATACTATAAAAGTATAATGCCAGAAAACTGTGTATTCAAAGCATGAAAAGATATCTCCGACAGCTGATCTTAAGAACTGCCCATGCTCTATATTTTTTAATCAGACCGTATAAGTGGTATCCAACACTGAATTTATAATATTCATATTGTTCTCTTAGAATATGCATATTACAAAAGTATTCCACTTTTTAAGCATACAACTAATACCTCAATTTCCTCTTTATATTTCAGTATTGAGGCTTCCATTATGTTTCTGAGCTTGAAAGTTTCACTTTCGACATCAAAATGGTGTCCTGTGGTTTCTGAAATTCTTTTCCAATGCCGTAACATCATCGCCTTGTTTGACATATGCTCCAGGAGTGGACAGCACTCACTGAAATCATCAACAGTTTGCTTCAGATCGAGGAACGCTTTCCATTCTTTCAAAGCCCGAGGAAGCCTACGGCATCTGAAACACCGAAAAGAAAACTGAGCCATAATTTGTACACAGTCAGAAACACTTAAAAATATGTTTATAATTTTAGATTGCTACTTATAATATCACAGCCATAAAAAAGTTCTTGAGATTATAGTTCAAATATTTTTGTTGTCACATTTTGTTTCAAAGTAAAAAAGGAGAATGCTTGCAGATTCCCATCTATCCAGAATTTGGATTTCTGGCCATTTGATTATCCAACAGGGCATTCAATCCAAATATGGAGAGGTGAAGCATCATGCCAGGATGCCAAATAGAGCTTGTTCTCAACTATATCATCAATGTGTCTTTTAGGAGTTTATTGTAAAACAAGCTAAAAGATCTTCTGACTGAAATGATAACCCTAGCGTCTTCTAAGCGAAAGAAATTATTTTATTTTAAAATATATTGCAAGTTAATGAAACCGAGCCATAATGTAAAACATTGCAATTCTGGCCTGATTGATCAGAATGGCTATGGAAGTAATTTGACTTTTAGTCAATGGTGTGTTTGTACTTCTTGCAGCAACAGCAACAGCCTAAGAATCATGTCATAAGGAAGAAAAATATTCTAACAGCGCAGGGAGTAAGCAGCAAGATTTTTAAAATATTGAATTTCTGAGATTCTCCATTAAAATAATTTCTTTGAATTGTTCTGCATCTAACCAGTAACTCATCTCCTGTAGTCCTCATTGATCAAAAGTGAAACACAAACAGAGCCAGCCGGTGCCATTGTTTAGCTCTACTATTAGATTTATAGGAGCCTTATTCTTTACTATGCTACAAATTTAAAAGAAGATCAAACAATCACTATTATGGTTAGCAATTAGAGGACAAGATATACATGTCATTAAAGTATACTGCTTCACATTATAAATACAGTTTCATTTTCAATACAAATTACACCATGGACATTTGCAGGAGACATACTCATCTCGTAATGTGACATTTAATTGCAACACCAACCATCTTCATGATCTTTCAAGAATGACAACTTTGATTTTTATAGTCCTTTTAATGTAAGACGTGTGCCTGTGTGCTTCACAGAGACACAGGGGAAAATGGACTCCAAGCCAATAAAATTTAACTAGGAGCAATCAAAGACTTATTTAAGAACGAAGACTTGACAGCAAAAAAAGATCTTATAGGGAATTCTAGTGAGTGTCATGCACACTGCTGAAAACTGCAAGCAATTGCAGGACAAAGTTTAATGTGGATGTACAATAGGATTGATTAGGACAGAAATGGAGACTAGAACTTATGAATGGTGGAAGATTACAAGTATTGGGGTAGCACTGGAGTATTAATTGTTAAAGTGATGAAAGCCTGTTGAGGATTAGAGCAGCAAATCACCTGATGTAAAGGCAGATGTAAAGAATATTATGCAGACAGAATTAAGCAGTCCATGTGATTTAAAGCATATGAGGTCAGAAGCAAAAAACAGATAATTTAGTTCCTGAAGACTCTGAACAACGAAAAAAGCAGAATATCTGCAGCTAAATGAATAACTTGTTTAACAATATGTTAGAAACTCTTATATGCATGAACAGAAGCCTGCAAATTTAAAATGACAGCACAATGAACATTTTCAGGGGACAAAAACATCAGTTACTCCAAAAACTAATATTTACCTGGTCTGAAATTCCATAAGCTCGTTGTTGATTTTTTCAATGTTGACCTCTGACCACAGGATGTCATAGTAACTATTGACTGTATTGATCACATTGTTATACAATCCATATAGCTTTTGGAGTAAAGCCAACTGTTTCCTTATTTCCAGCAGCTGGGGATACTCAGTGACAGACAAGCCAAACAGCTCCTCACCACCTGTATATGTGATGTACTTACGAAACAGGTTGTCAAATTTATTCTGGTAGCAAAACAAAATACACAAGTCCTAAATATTAATGATTTGACGATCAATACATGTGGTAAAAAAACAATTCCCCTCTGAGTCAGCAATACAAATGCTACAGACAAAGGCCATTATGACAACTTTCGGTAATGTCCATGAGCAAACTTGGTACCAAACTAGCACTGAACATGCGCATGGGCCATTCCAATGCAGACTATGCCCGAAATCGTTTTTGGTAGTCACGAGTTCTGATGTAGGGAGTATGCAAAGAAGAGAATTATGACATAATTCAACTAATTTAACATCAGCAGTGCCATTTTAAGTTGAATGCTCCAGCTAATAGTTTTTCTTAACCTTACAGTCATGCATTCACTCACAGGATGGATTAGTGTTACTTAAATGCATTACAAACTACCATCTACCAAACTACTAGGGGCGACATGGTGACCCAGTGGTTAGCATTGTTGCCTCACGGCACCAGGATCCCAGGTTCGATTCCAGCCTCAGGCAACTATCTGTGTGGAGTTTGCACATTCTCCCATTGTCTGCGTGGTTTTCCTCTGGGTGCTCCGGTTTCCTCCCACAGTCCAAAGATGTGCAGGTCAGGTGAATTGGCCATGCTAAATTGCCCATAGTGTTAGATGCATTAATCAGAGGGACACGGGTCTGAGTGGGTTACCCTTGCAGGATCAGTGTGGGCCGAAGGGTTTGTTCCCACATTGTATGGAATCTCACCTAATCAGGTTAGATGCTGAATGATTTCCACTGACTGTTGCTAAGCAGCAAGTGGTGGTTGGCATTCTTATTTCGAGTTGCTGAAGATGGCAGAACGTGGGGTGGAACATGATGAAGCCCTAGGCTCTGACTTCAAGGGTTCTGCACAGACAACTTGATCCCAGTGAAATATGCATCCCCATCCTGGCCTGCTGCATGACCAGGAAACTGATCAGAGGCAACACAAAGAACCATAAGCTGTTAACAGAGGAAGGAAATGGAAAAGCAGAATGGCTCTCTGTAAGAGGCAGCATTCCCCTAATCCCCTCTGAAAGCACTTCATTTTCTTTAAACTTACTGAATAATAATGTGACATGTTTCTGTTTTACTGTGGGTGCTAGCTGAAATCTTCCATTTCCTATGGTAGATCTACTGCCTCGGGACAGGATGGTGACAACTCATCAGTTGTGAGGATGACTGAGACCATGAGATTATTTACATCATGTCACCTCCTGGCTCAAGAGGGTGATATTTTGATCTCCAGTTTGTCTTCCACCATTGCCTGAGGAAACTCAACAAACAGCTGGATACAAAGAGGTAGCAGAATGGAGCAAGTATACATCTCAGGCAGGATCACAAACAGAAATCCATGGTGAAGGGTGCCTTTAACTGCATGTATCTCACCATGTAGTTGAGCAATAACTAGAGCTAGCCTTGCAAAAACCTGTTAAGTCATGAAGGCATTCAACAGTACATTTAGCACTGACTGCATATAGAACAATAGCAATAAACAGGCAACATTAAATTTGCTTACTGTCTGCATTGGAAGGATCCAACACAGTTTGGTCTTATATTATAATGCCCCAAAACTGTATTTGGGGATGGATCCAATATTTTCACCTTGCACTTCTGCAGAACAATGAAATGGAATTTGTAAAAATGTATTGTTCCCTAACATCCTCTGTCCATTTATTTGTATACTGACTCAACAGTCAATGTAATAAGTACATGACTGGTCTATCAATCAATGGTCTGAAAGTTTAAAATACACCATAGTGATTTATGAAATTAAGTTCAATACAATCTTGAAAGCTGTGGGCAATATCTAGCAAAACATTCATAATATCTATGACCATAACAAAGAGAACATACCTGAAAGATTATGAGTCGGTCACTGGCATCCTGTGGTGCCAGGCCTATAACCATTGGTCCTTCCTATAGTAAACAGAAATAAGGCTTACTAATGATGTTGTGAACACGAAATTACAAAATTTTCTAATAGGCAAGGTCTCAAAATATTGATCAACAAGTGACTACTATGTAACATTTAGTGCTATTTTCAGAAAAAAATGGTTTGAAATAAATTATTCCATCTTTCTAAAATATGGAAAATTAGCAAATCTTTTGAATATATTTACATATATTTAAGTCAGCAAAACAAACATTGATTCACTTATTCTAATTGATGTTTTAGCGTACCTTTTCATAATCTGCATAAAACTCATTACAGTCATCAATGAACGTCTGCACATTGTTGATCAATTCTCCTCTGAAATTTGGCTGTAGGGCAACTATTTCATTCTGAATCTCACTTGCACGCACCAGCAGTTTTTCCCAAGTGTAGCGAAGCGTGTCTACTTTCTCTATCTCTTCCTTAGCCACAAGCAATTCATATTTGTTTAACATTGCATAGGACTCCTATTAAAATAGCAGAAATAGTTTTCATGGGATAATTCAATCTTATATAATGGGCAGGGATAGCCACAGGGCACAAAAAATTGCAAATAGTAATACACAGGGAAAAATTGAATGATGGAATTATTTTTATAATCTTTATAGTCCACATAAAATGATACCACAATAAAAATGTCCAGCAATAGTGTGAGCAGAGAACCACAAATAGCAACTTGTGACTCACATGTATTAAATCATTTTGTTCTCAGTGAAAAAGCATTATAATAACAATTTGCTCTTTCTAAATCACGTAAAAAGGGGAGGATGACAACATAATTTGTACCAGCCACTGAAACAAACTAAAAGCCTCCTCTTTTAATTTTGTTGCACCAAAATTACTGATGGCACTTTAAATTACACAATTATAAAACTTCCTAATGAAGAAAAATAAATACAGATGCTGCACATTTTCAGGTAATATGAGTAAATAAATCTATGCTGAATAGTTCTTAAGAACTATCAGCATTCAACAACATTATTTAGACCGTTTTTCTCATAGAAGCATTATGTTAAGGGAACACAGAATTTCTAAACCGAAACAAAGGTTTACCTCGATGGGTCCTACTTGAAAGTCAATGGAAATTTGTTGTTCTCTTATTTCTTTAAGTGCAGCCATGGCTATTCTAATATCATCCAAATCCTTGATAGGCCGATTCAATTTTTTGCTGACTTCCTCTATAAATGTAAAAACGTTCTCCATCTCAGTCCTATACTTTTTATTGCAGTGTCGACCCAAATCAATCATCCAAACTTTGGTTTCTGAAGTTAGTGCCATCTTGAGATCAGCTGAAAAATGCAACAACTTTTAATATTCTGCTTAGATGGATTAAATTACATTACAGGCTTCAGATGATTTGGAAAACATGCGAACCAATTAAATGCACCTTCTATATTCAGACCTGGATTTAGATTTTATTTCACATCAACTGAAATTTGCACTTTGTCTGAATCTGACTCATGTAAAAACACAAGTCAGACTTAAGTTTATTGGCTATACTACTTGGGTTAGATTATTTTATTTTATGATGTCATGACCAAAGTGCTGAGAAATCAATTAAAAATCGAAACTGGATTGTTTTTCAAAAGTTTGGACAATGCAAATGCCAGTTTTATACACAGGCAACAGGTTACTGAACAAGATTTCTGCCTCTTAGAAAACAATTATGCTGTGTTATTTTCTTAGAAGAACATATAAAGATTGAAAATTTCTAACAATGTCTTTTTATTTAAAAACACCATTATGATTTGTTTATTTATCCCCTAACTCCATCTCAGAGGGTTCACAATCATTATTTTACTTCCTACATGATAATTTAGATAAGGTTTATATTTTAGTTTTTTTTTGCAGTCTGTGAAAATTCCACCATCTGTATGGCTGATCAACATACGTACTGCTTACCGTGTTGCTGGATGCTATAGATCCCCAATGGAAGGCACAAAAGTAAAGTTGAAAATGGAGAAGTCTCAGCCTCAGATGCTAATATTTTCATTGGAAACACTTTGTGGGGTCAATACAGAGCACAATTCTCTCACTCCTCATTGCAAAATTGGGTTATTGGTGCTCTAAACTTAATGCTCGAAATTTATTTGAAAAAAATTGTGAATGAATGCTTTTTAAATCACAATATTTGTAAACCTGATCCCATCAATTGCAAAAAACCATAATCGGAATCACTTGACTCACACAGATTGGCCATGGCTCACAAAACCAACGTGGATCAAAGAGAAGAGTGAGCTGAAATTAGCATTTTATCCAAAGGCAACAAAACCAGTCAGCTCTTCTTCCACCTCCCATTTGATTGGCGCCATTAAAAGAACACTCACATTTTGAAGATGGAAGTTCATCTATAATTATCAAGCCTGAAAACATAACTTCCACAGGCATGGAATGTACAACCAGCTTAGATTTCAAGCAGTTTTCTGGGGGGCGAACAGGGGTGACTGCACACTGAATGCAGGCAGGTAAACAGTCTCCCTCCCTCTTTCGTCCTCCCTCTCTCCCTGTACCAACATTGACAAGACAAAAACATCAGGAAACCAAGAATATTTATTTTTCGCTACTGCTGACAGTCGAAGAAACCAACTATTGTTGGAACTTCATTCGTCCAAGCAGTTAAAGGATATCCATTTCATTTCTGATTTGCATCTGCAGGCAATCAGGAAATGACTTACTCATCATGGAATTACCAACCTCTGAATTGCTCTCATAGCTAATCTCATAGCTAAAATATTTGTTTTGGTTCTTTTTTGTTTTCATTCATGGGACATAACATGGCTGGCCAAGGCCAGCATTGAATGCCCATCCCTATTTGCCACAGTGGAGGTAGTGGTGAGCTGCTTTCTTCACCCACTGCAAACCATTTGCTGTAATAGTATCTACAAAACTATTAGAGAGGGTCTTCTGGGATTTTTATCCAACAACACTGAAGGAATGGCAATATAATTCCAATTCAGGATAATGTGTAGTTAGGAAGGGAACTGCTCTTACCCTTCTTGATGTTAGTGATCATGGTTTTGGAAATGCTACCTAAGGAACCTTGGAGGATTTCTATAGAGCATCTTGCCGATGGCATAAGTTACCTACTCCTAGTGAGTATCAGCGATGGAATGCATGTCTGTGGAGACAGGATAATCAAGTGGGTTGTTTTGCCCTTTGTCCTGCTTAATGATAACCCTCAGGATGCGAATGGTTGGGGAATTCAAATGATGGTAATTACATGCATATTGAATTAAAAACATCACATTTCTTACCCAAAATGTGCTCTACTAACTTGAGTCTCTTTGTTACTGAACAATATTGATGAAATTTCAGACAATCCAAAAAAAGCAACAGGGATTTTAAAAAAATTGCCAGGAACAGTGCCTCAAAAATGGGACACTTACAAATGTCTGTTCCCAGTAGCGACTCACATATTAAGTGAGACATCTCAGGTTTATAATCAGAACAAAATTAAAGAAAATGCACATTGACAGGCCTTTTCCTTTTAGAAAAAGTATAAAATTTGTTTCAATAAAGCAGACTGTTATTGAACTCAAGTACTTTTGATTGCTTTACCAGTGTAAAGGGCTAATGCTCCAACGCAAATGTATTCCTGCTCAGAATTTATCTTTGATTCCAAGTCCCGGTAGTAGAGAACCTGTAATTCAAACTCAGATAGCAGAGGGTTCTGTTTCATAAAGTCTTGAATGGCCTCTTCCCTCTCTTGCTGCCAGATATGGTGATAACATTTGAATTGATCCAGAGCAGTCAGAACCTCCTTAAAGTAAGGTGAGAAATACAATTAGCATATGGGGCAGAGGAAATACTGTTATGCTTGCAAGTCAACTGATGCATCATGAAGTTCACTTTAAAATGGTTTGAGACCATTTGACTTGTTCAGGTGAATATTGGCACTGTTCAAAGTTGAGCTGCTATATCCTTCTGATGTCCTGGTCAACATTTATTCCTCAAACAACAACATTTTAAATGGTTCTTTGACTCTGCTATTTGTTAGATGTTGCTGGATAAAAACTGGGTCCTTGCATAACAACTGAGGCTATGCTTCAAAATAATTACTATTTGTGAAATTTTTTGGAACATCTTAATCCTCTCTTTTGATGGGCATGCTTAACTCCTCACTTTACAAAAACATATCAAGAACACCTTAATCTTATGTACCTATTAGATTATTTACTTACAGTGTGGAAACAGGCCCTTAGGCCCAACTAGTCCACACCGACCCTCCAAAGAGCAACGCACCCAGACCCATTCCCCTACATGTACCCCTTCACCTAACACTACGGGCAATTTAGCATGGCCAATTCACCTAACCTGCACATTTTTGGACTGTGGGAGGAAACCGGAGCACCCGGAGAAAACCCACGCAGACACGGGGAGGATGTGCAAACTCCACACAGTTGCCTAAGTCGGGAATTGAACCCAGGTCTCTGGTGTTGTAAGGCAGCAGTGCTAAACACTGTACCACCATGCTGCCCATTAGTCTTCAAACATTTCAGGCTACTGCAGTGATATAAATTATTAAATCACATTAGATCAATTCATTACCATAGTTGCTGCCAAATCTAGGTTTGACAACAAATGTTTTGAAACATGTTATAAACAAAAGATGGGAAAAAAAGTATTTATATTGTGCCTTTGATGTGGATAAAATGCCCCAAAATGCTTCAAGGAAGTGCCATAAAGCAAACATCTGATACATGGACACATACGGTGTTGTTAGAGAGGATAACTAAAAGGTTTGGCAAAAAGGCCGTATATCAGATCTGGGGGTAAACCTGCCTCTGATTTACAAGGTTCTGGTTTCAATACCATCTTTTCAGCGAGGTGTTAAATCAAGGCATAATGTCAATGTTTGGTCAATGCAAAAGATCCTATGACCCTATTTCAAAGAACTGCAGTTTGATTATTTCCAGCATCCTAACTAATATTTATTCTGCATTATACAAAAACAAATCATCATGGTCATTATCACAATGCTATTTCTGGGAGTTAGCTCTGTGCAACTAGACTGAGGAACTTCCTATATAACAGTGGTTACTCTTCAGAGAATACTTTATAGACCAAAAAAAACACTTCGAGATGTCTGGTGCTCAGGGAAAAAAAAGTAACATATTGACAAGTCTTTCTTTCCAAGAAGCATCTGAAATGAGGGTAGGGAAGCAGGGGAGAGATTTGGGGAGAGAATTTCAGATTACAAGGCTTTTTAGCCAGCTGGAGGCACTATCATAAAATTAAAATCAAGGATTTTAATATATAATAATGATGATAAGCATGAACAAGCGTGGGTCATTTGGCCCCTCAAGCCTTCTCCACCATTCAGTGGGATCAAAGCTGAGCCGACGGTCCTTACGTCCATTTCCCTGCATTTTCTCCATAACCTTTAATTCGTTTCCTGACCAAGAATGTATCTATCTCAGCCTTAAGTATACACAAGGAATCTGCCCCGCAGCCTCTCCGTGGAAAGGAAATCCAAAGAGTGACAACCTCAAAGCAGAAATTCCTTTTCATTTCTGTCTTAAATCAGCGCCCTTTTACTCTGAGACTATGACCTCTGGTCTTAGACTCTCTCAAGAGGGGAAACGTCGTCTCAGCATTTATCCTGTTAAGCCCCATAAGAATCGTATTTGCTTTAATGAAATTACCTCTCAATTTTATAAACTCCAATGAGTAGTCCCAAGCTGTTTAGCCTTCGCTCATAAGACAATCCCTCATTTGAGTCAACCTTCTCTGAACTGCCTCCAAAGAATTTATATCTTTCCTTCAATAAGGGAAGCAAAACTGCTTACAGGACTTCAGATGTGGTCTCGCCAGCACTTTATACAGTTGCAGTAAGCTTCCCTACTCTCATATTCCAACTCCCTTGGAATAAGGGCCACAATTCCACTAGCCTTCTTGATTACACGCTGCACCTGTGTGCTAGATTTCTGTGTTTTGTGCACAAGTTTGGGGGTAGCTTTCAGCAGTTTTTATCGAGTAAAATAATATTCTATTCATTTGTTCTTTCTTCCAAAATGAACAACTTCGCATTTTCCCACATTATACTCCATTTGCCAACCTATTGCCTAATTTACTTAACCCATCAATATCTCTCCACAAACTGTCTGTTCCCCTCTCGCAACCTGCCTTTCCATCTATTTTTGCACTGTCTGCAAATTTAGCTACAGTACATTCACTTGCTTTCTCCAAGTCCCATCACTGATTTCTGTGGAATCCCAATGGCCATGAGTCACCAAGCTGAAAAAGCTCCTTGCTGCATCCCTCCCTCATGCTGACTCCTGACCTTTAGTCAATTCTCTATCTATGCCAATACACTATCTCCAATGTTGGGTCTCATCATGACAATGTTTTAGGAGGTATATTGTCGAAAGCCTTCTGGAATCCAAATACAACACATTTACTGGTTCCTCTTTATCCACTCTGGTTGAGACTTCCTCTAAAACCTGTAATAAATTATTCAGACACAATTTCCCTTTCATTAAGCCATGCTGCCTCTGCTTGAATAGATTATGATTTTCCAAATATTCTACTGTATTTTCCTTAATGATTGATTCTAACATTTCTCCAAAAATAGACATTAGGCTATTCGGCCGATAGTTACCCACTTTTTGCCTCTCTCCCTTTTTGAGTAGGGATGTCACATTGGTCGTTTTTGAATTCTCTGGTACTTCTCCAGATTTTTGGAAGATTATAACCAATGCTTCCACTAACACTGTAGATCCTTCTTTTAGTATCCTAGGAGACAAGGCAGCAAGGCGAAGGGACTTATTTGCCTTTAGCCCCATTAGTTTATCCAATACTATTTCTTTAGTGATGGTGATGATCTTAATTCCTATATTCTTTAATACTAGTCCCAGATGCTGATGAGGAGGACTGGAGGAGGTTAGCGATACAGAGGGTTGTGGAATTGGAGGACATCACAGAGATATAGAGTGGCAAGGCAATGATGCAATTTGAATTTTAAAATTGAGGTGTAACAATGAGGAGTCATTGTAGGGCAGTGAGCACAAAGGTGATGAGTGAAAGGGACTAAATACATGTTAGGACATTGACAGTTCAGTTTTTAAGAGTTGCTCCAGCTTGTAGGAACGGGAAGTCCAGCACTGGCATTGGCATCAATGAAGGTTTCAGCAGCCGGCAAACTGGAGAGAGAGGATGGAATCAAGCTATATTATAAATATGGAAAAATGCGATTTCAGTGTGATACTCCATAAATTCATTGTAGGATCAAATGTAATGTACAGGTTGTGAACAGCGTTTGTCAACCTCAGATCATTGACAAGGAGAAAGATGGAGTCAGTAGCTACTGAATGGAATTTGCAGCAGAGACGAAGACAATGGCTTTGGTCTTCTGAATATATAATTGAAGAACACTTCTTGTCCAGTACGGGATCTCAGACACGCAGTATTTTAATTAAAAGACAGAGGAGAAGTTGGGAGAGATGATAGTGAGGCAACATTCAGTGTCATTAGTGTACGTTTGAAAATGAATGTGTTTTCGATGATGTTGTCAAGAATCAGTATGTAGATGAGAAATAGAAGAGGGACAAATAAGAGATTTTTGGAAGACCCCAGTCATAACTGACAGGAATAGGAAAAGAAACCATTTCAGGTGATTCAATGGCAATGATTAGACAGGAGACAGTAGAACCAAGTGAATACTGCTCCAATTCATAATTACAAGAACATAGGTTCACAGACTTTGACAATGTAATACATTGAAGAAGGAGGATGGTATGGTCAACTATGCCAAATGCTAAAAATGGGATGTGAAGAATGAGGATGAACTCATGGCCCAGTCACACAGAATGTCATCTATGGCTTCAATAAAAACCTTTTTGATAACATGATAGGAACAAAATATAATTAAGGGGATTGAGAAATGGAGATGTCCTGGAAAGATGGGCAAAGATTTAGGAAAGCTTTAGAAAGAATAAGAGATTGGAGCTGAATGGGTGGTTTGGAAGGATGGTGAGGTCAAACATTGGTTTCTTGGGAGATGGTATAATGATAACAGATATTCAGACAGATCTAAGGGTCCTCACCTGAAATGAAAAAAAATTAATAACATCAGTTAACGTGGGAACCAGCAAGGCTGGTCAGCAGTTTCCTGGGAACAGGTCTGAGGAACTGGAAGTGGTTATCATAGATAAAATAAACTAATGAATAATAAATTCTTTCTGGGTTATTCACTTGGTGTTGGAATATTCACTCACTTTGAGCCTACCTGGATGCTCATAACATCTCTGCCTTGTCAGTACTGCTTATTGCCTTAATATTTGGCACAGACATAAAACGAGGACACTCGCCATGGTTTACAGCAGTCCTCAGTCAAATCAAGGAGCATAGTCTTCAGTCAGAGGTTCCTGGGACAGTTCGTCAAAGGCATCCTCCAACACCAGTCAACAAGCTAGGACATAATCAGTCACACACTTGGTGCAGTCAAAGTCATTGTCCTCTCATCATCAAAAGTGAGCAGCCAAAGTTCAGGCAGCTCACTGCTCATCCTGACCCTATCTGCTCAATTGTGGGCTGCTGTCTTCCTGGAGTGAAATAGGAGCTGGTATTAAGTAAGATGAAAGTTGGTGCCACATCTGTTACTGTTGCTGCTGGTGGGGAGATGACCCAAGCGAGTCAGTACGCAATGCAGAATGATCAGTGCATTCAAGAGCAGATGACAGCAAGTGAGGGAAGATGTTGCAGACAATAGTGAGAGTGGTATAAGCATGAGTGGTAGGGGGAAGTGGGTACAGTAACAGAGATATAATGAATTTGCAGTATCAGAGTAAACACTGTAGAAGGACACTGGCCTTTTTCCTACATGCTGTGCATTCCTCCAAACAGCTGAGACCTCACTGACTTCACTGACTTCGAACAAGGTTGGCATGGTCTGGTGTCATGGCCTCCTCTGCTGGCCATGGGGATACAGGACATCCCACCTCCGTACCACCCTACCTGCTAGAACCTGAAGATCCCTTCCTGCTAAGTGGAACACGAATTTCTATTCTCTGACATATCTGGGCAAATATCAGGAAATGTAAGTAGCAGCTCTGGACTAACAGTCCTCACCTCAGCGTACAATGACCTCTTAAAGATGGCACTGGTGCCAAGAGTGCCAGTCCATTCAGCGACATCCTGACAGTGGCAAGATGTTCCAGTTAAAGTGGCAAAATGGGGGTAAAATCAGACCAGATGGGTGCTACCCAGGTGGGGTAGGTATTTAATGAGGTCAGTTTGATTAGATGCAGTGAGAAACCTTGTTTGGTCTCATGGAGAGAAACCCTCCATGAAACTAAACAAAACTGATGCTAAGTCAAAAACATGATTCTGTACATAGTGGTATTTAGTTTTGTTCATTCTGTATTGAATATTCATGCAAATTTCCAGTTTGTACTTGCACTTTGTAGGATACAGTTACACTGCAGACCCAGTTGATCCACTTTTTGTATGCAAGGTCATTAGTCAAGATCATTCTCAGCGGGGATAATTCAAATATTGTACATAAACTCAATGTCCTGCTACGACCCTGTCAGATATCCACAAAGCTTGGACAGTGCTCTTAAAGCTCCTCATTTTCTTGCCTGCCCCCACCATAAATTCCACCATACCCAGGATACTAGGTCCTTCTCACTTCACTCCTCCATGCTCGCAACCCTACTTCTGTCTTTCCCAAATCTGTCTTCCATTCTGCCATGCCCACCCCCTTCCACCATTCCCACCCCCTTCCACCATTCCCCACCCTCTTAATTCTGTCTCACCTTGCTGCTCCTGAGTTGAGGTGCGTTAAACAAGAACCAATAACTTCATCCTCATGTCCCTCGGTTTTTTTTAGATTAGATTCCCAACAGTGTGGAAACAAGCCATTTGGCCCAACAAGTCCACACTGAACCTCTGAAGAGTAACCCACCCAGACCCATTCCCCCTACCCTATTACACCACATTTATCCCTGACTAATGCATCTAACTTACACAAACCTGAACACTACAGAGAATCTATCATAGCCAATTCACCTGACCTGCACAGCTTTGGACTGTGGGAGGAAACTGGAGCACCCAGAGGAAACCCATGCAGACACGGGGAGAATGTACAAACTCCACACAGATTGTCACTGGAGGCTGGAATCAAACCAGAGTCCTTGGTGCTATGAGACTGCAGTGCTAACCACTGAGCCACTGTAGCCCCTCAGGACGAGGATGACTCTGGCATTGTGGGGACTGAGCTGAATCCAATGCTGGATCTGTATATCCGGCCACAGGTGTAGCAGATGGTATTTGATGTGGTAAGTATATTGCTGCACAAAGCCAACTAGTGCACCTACCTTGAGATAATCAGGAGATTCGCCACAACACTGACATTTTCCTCAGAGTAGGATTTCATTAAAAACTGTTTCACACTCATGAGATTTCATGACTTGCAAACATTTTACAAGTATGTTCCCATCACAGGCCATCATAATGCTTGACACACAGCAAATAGGTCACCTGCATGACCTCTGCATCTCAACATTCACTTAGAAATTGAAATTTCACAGCTCTAATACTTTGGGCACTCAGAATGCCACACTTCCTGCACTTGCAGGCTCCGTAAAATTTCCCTGCAGAGCCAAAGCTCCCATCAAATCAATGCTTTCCAATTGATTGCATTCTGGGAGGAACACATCTGGAAAAACATAAAATCACTGACTGCAACATCCGAGTTCCAAACTGAACAATATTAACAAACATCCGAAGCTGCTGTAAGTTTCAGAGTGTAGTGACAACAACAGCATCCAATTTCACTATTATTTTTATTCCAAAATTCATGTCTATACATTTTATTCTGTGGAGTAAAGGGAAACCTCAATATCAGCTTTTGTTTAAATTCATGGGCTTTGGCCATCATTGGTTAGGTCTGCATTTATTGCGTATCCTATTACCCTGGCCACGGTGGTGATGAGCTGCCTTCTGAAATACCCAGAATGTTGTCAGGAAGGCAATTCCAGGAGCTGACCAAGTATCGCAGAAGGAATGGTGAGAGCATTCCAAGTCATGGCTGGGTAGGTTTTTAAGGGCACTTGGAGTTGTTAGTGCTACGATGTCTCTGCTGCCCTTGTTTTTCTAGATGGAAAGGTCATGAATTTGCAAGGTGATGCCAGAGGAGTCGTGGTGAATTATTTCAGTGTATCTTCTAAATGGTACAAACTACAGCCATTGGTGGTAAAGGGAATGACCATAAGACATAGGAGCAGAAATTCGGCCATTCAGCCCATCGAGTCTGCTCTGCCATTTAATATAGCTGATAAGTTTCTCAAACCCAGTCTCCCGCTTTCTCTCTGTATTCCTTGATCCCCTTCAAGAACCTATCTCAGTCTTAAATATACTCAATGGCCTGGCCTCCACAAACTTGCGTGGCAATAAATTCCATAGATTCACCACCCTCTGGCTGAAGAAGTGTCTCCTTATCTCTGTTCTAAAAGGTCTTCCCTTTACTCTAAGATTGTACCCTTGAGCCCTAGTCTCTTCTATCAATGGAAACAGCTTCCCAACATCTACTCTGTCCAGGCCATTGAATATTCCGTATGTTTCAATTAGATCCCACCTCATCCTTCTAAACTCCATCGAGTATAGACCCAGAGTCCTCAAAATTTCCTCATATGTTAAGCTTTTCATTCCAGGGACTATTCTCGTGAACCTCCTCTGAACATGCTCCAGGGCCAGTACATCCTTCCTGAGATATGGGGCCCAAAACTGCACACAATACTCCAAATGTGGTCTGACCAGAGCCTTATAAAGCCTCAAAAGTACATTCCTGCTTTTATATTCAAGTCCTCTCAAAATAAATGCCATTATTGCATTTGACTTCCTAACTACTGACTCAACTTGCAAGGTTATCTTCAGAGAAGCCTGGAATAGATCTCCCAAGTCTATTTGCACTTCAGACTTCTGAATTTTCTCCCCATTTAGAAAACAGTCCGTACCTCTATTCTTCCTACCAAAGTGAATGACCTCACACTCTTCCATGTTTTACGCCATCTGCCACTTCTTTGCGCACTCTCAGAACCTGTCTAAATCCTTTTGCAGCCTCTCCGCCTCCTCAATGTAACCTGTCCCTCTACCTATCTTTGTATCATGTGCAAACTTAGCCAGAATGCCCTCAGTTCCTTCATCTAGACTGTTAATGCATAAAGTGAAAAGTTATGGTCCCGACACTGAGCCTTGCAGAACACCACGTGTCGCTGGCTGTCATCCTGAGAAAGACTCTTTTATCCCCACTCTCTGCTTTCTGCCAGACAGTCTTGAAATCCAGGTAGATAACATCCATTGGCTCTCCTTGTTCTGACATGCTCATTACTTCCTCAAAGAATTGTAACAGATTTGTCAGACATGACCTCTCCTTAATAAAACCATACTGACTTTGCCGTATTTTACCATACACCTCCAAGTACTCAGAAATCTCATCCTTCACAATTGACTCCAAAATCTTACCCATAACCGAAATTAGGCTAATTGGTCTGTAATTTTTCGTCTTTTGCCTTACTCCCTTTTTACACAGGGGTGTCACATTAGTGATTTTCGAGTCCTCTGGAACTTTCCCTGATTTTAGCAATTCCTGAAAGATCACCACTAACACATCTGCTATCTCTTCAGCTATCTCCCTTAGAACTCTGGGGTGTAGTCCATCTGGTCCAGGTAATTTATTCACCTTCAAGCCATTCAGTTTTTCTAGCACCTTCTTCTTGGTTGTAGCCACCATATTCAGCACTGCCCCCTCACTCTCGTGAATTGTTTGAATATTACTCCTGTTTTCCACCATGAAGAGTGACACAAAATAATTACTCAGTTCCTTAGCCATTTCCTTGTTCTCCACTCCTATCTCTCCAGCGTCATTTTCCAGAGGTCCAATGTTCACTTTTGCCTCTCTTTGCCCTTTATATATCTAAAGAAACTCTTACAATCTTCCTTTATATTACTGGCTAGCTTACCCTCATATTTAATCTTCTCCCTCCTCATTCCCTTTTTTTGTTGCTCTCTGTTGGTCTGTGTAAGCTTCCTAATCCTCTGGTTTCCCACTGCCCTTCACCACATTATATGCTTTCTGTTTTGTTTTTATGCTATCCCTGACGTCCCATGTCAGCCAGGGTTGTTTCATCCTCCCTGTATCATGCTTCTTTATCCTTGGGGATGAATTTTCTGCTGTGTCTCCTGAATTACTCCCAGAAAATCCTGCCATTGCTGTTCCCCTGTCTTTGCTGCTAGGCTCCTCGCCCAATCAATACTACCGAGCTCCTCCCTCACGCCTCTGTGTTCAGCTGTAATACCATTACCTCTGATTCTATCTTCTCTCTCTCAAACTGCAGAGTAAATTCAACCATATTATGATCACTGCTTCCTAAAGGGTCCTTCACCTTAAGCTCCCTTATCAGGTCTGCCTCATTGCACAACACTAAATGCATGTTGAAGGTGAGGAGTATGGTGCCAATCAAGCAGGTTGCGTTATTTTGGATGGTGTCAAGCTTCCTGAGTGTTGTTTGAGCTGCACTCATCCAGGCAAGTGGGGAGTATTCCTCACACGACAAATTTGCACCTTGTAGATGGCAGATACACATTTGTGAGTCACGGAATGAGTTATTCACCTCAGAATTCACAAGGTCTGACATTCTCTTGTAGCCAGAGTAGATGGCTCATCTACTTCAGTTTCTGGTCAATGTGAACATCCAGGATGTTGTCAGTGAAAACGGTTAGTCAAGAAAAATTTGCTTTAGAAAAAAACGTCTAAACACCTTTTAGTAATATAATTCATTTCTATATAAATAGAATTACACTGAAAACCTTTTAAAAAATCAAATTATCTGTAATAATGTCAATTAAACAATTAAACGGGTGATAATAATTGCACTAAACAGGTTGGAATTTGAGAAAAGAAAGTTGAGGAAAAACTGCTAGGTCCTTCACTGCTCATTCATCTGTGAGGCTGTGCAACTTCTTCCAAGGAGGGGAAGTAATGCAAATTGTGTTTTTTTTTCAGAAAATCGCTGGCAAATTCCTTTTAGTCTCTCTAGGACGGTCAAAGAAATTCCAGAAGAACATCGTTATCCATGCCACATCATTAGATATACTTAACTAACTCCTTGAAATTTTTGACTGGTTCTGGTCATGGGTTAATCTTCTTTTGCAGCAGTAGCTCCAGAAACCTTACCCTCCTATTATTATATAAATTGACTCCAACAGTTGCTTTAGCAAAGTCTATCTGAAGGCACTTGGCACTTGGCCAGACATTCTGGGTTTCTCCAACACTTGCTCTTATGTTTCAGGTCTCCAGCATCCACAGTACCTTTCTTTTGTTTGTGATACCTTTGTTTGTCTTGGTCATTTTTTTGCTTCCAGAGACTCCAACACCATAGAATGCAGCTTACAGTAATTTCCACTGTTCTCTTGCACTAAATCAATTCTAAAACTAACGAACACAATTTTAAATCTACCATGCTCCAGTATTACATTCTGATTTAAATCAAACTCTTTCAAGTTACTGCTTTTTAATTCTCCTTATTCAAACACAAATATCACTTGATAATGTTTTTTAAAATAACCAATTCAACACATTCAACCAATACTCTCATTTTTTTTCATCATCTATGGCTGTCCCTCTATTTTAGATTGTTGTCTACACAATGTCATGAGTTTCACCATGAATCTTCTTGCAAGTGAACGGATCAATTCTTCATCATCAGATCAAATGGTAATTTAACATAATCTTTACATCTCGAAATGGCTATGTTACAGTTCACTTGTTAGTGAAATCCCCTTCTACTATCTTCTGATCTTTTTAAAAATTTGACATTATAATTAACTAGAAATTGTCCAATTTGCTGTAGAAACCTAAAGGATATTATATAATTATCACTGAGGTTATCCCATAGTAAACATGGGGTGGCACGGTGGCACAGTGGTTAGCACTGCTGCCTCACAGAGCCAGAGACCTGGGTTTAATTCCCGCCTCAGGCAACTGTCCGTGTGGAATTTGCACATTCTCCCTGTGTCTGCTTGGGTTTCCTCCAGGTGCTCTGGTTTCCTCCCACAGCCCAAAAGAAAAGTGCAGGTTAGGTGAATTGGCTTTGCTAAATTGCCCATAGTGTTAGGTGAAGGGGAATGGGTCTGGGTGGGTTGCTCTTCGGAGGGTCGGTGTGGACTTGTTGGGCCGAAGGGCCTGTTTCCACACTGTAAGTAATCTAAAAACATGGATTTAATTTTTTAAGGTTAATGTTCCTGTTTAGCTCTAGTAGAATAAAGCCAATAAATTCCTAAATTGCAAACTATACCATTTTCTGTGTATAACTATGTATCAAATTCGGTATAAATTAAACTCTTCCACTGAAACAACCAAGCAAAGTCACCTTTTTGGTAGAATTAATAGCTGTACTTAACACTGATACTAGTTTAATGATCTCCTTATTCTCTGAAACACATTTGTAGTAGTTCTTCATCTGGATGGGGATAAGCGAGTTTACAGATGTAGAGGTATCTGACATGCTGCCATCTAAAAGAGAGGATATCAAATAAAAGGAGATTAAAACCCACTAGTTGATACTTAATCAATATACATCATTTTGGTACTTACACTAAGATAAGTTGCATTGGTAATGACTAAGTGAGAGGATTTAGGTATCACAAATTAAATAACATTGAATAAAGAGGCACATTACTGCAAGTGAAATATTCATGGTCCCAGCTTAACTTTGGCATGACATGGTGAAAGGAGTTTTACTTTTGATTGCATGACGAGGTATGTGAAAATGACAAGAATATCTAAGTGCATAACTGAAAAGATGTCAATACTTCCTATTTATAAAGTCATAAAGTCATAGAGATGTACAGCACAGAAACAGAACTTTCGGTCCAACCCATCCATGCCGACCAGATGTCCTAACCTAATCTAGTCCCACTTGCCAGCACCCGCCCTATATCCCTCCAAACCCTTCCTATTCATATACCCATCCAAATGCCTCTTAAATGTTTCAATTGTACCAGCCTCCACCACATCCTCTGGCAGGTCATTCCATACACGCACCACCCTCTGCATGAAATAGTTGTCTCTTAGGTCCCTTTTATATCTTTCCCCTCTCACCCTGAAACTATGCCCTCTAGTTCTGGACTCCCCCATCGCAGGGAAAAGATTTTCTCTCTTTATCCTATCCATTCCCCTCATGATTTTATAAACCTCTATAAGGTCACCCCTCAGCCTCCAATGCTCCAGGGAAAACAGCCCCAGACTATTCAACCACTCCCTATACTCAAATCCTCCAACATTAGCAACATCCTTGTAAATCTTTTCTGAACCATTTCAGGTTTCACAACATCCTTCCGATAGGAAAGAGACCTGAATTGCATGCAATATTCCAAAAGTGACCTAACCAATGTCATGTACAGCCGCAACATGATCTCCCAACTCCTATACTCAATGCTCTGACCAATAAAGGAAAGCATATCCAACTCCTTCTTCACTACCCTATCTACCTGCAACTCTACTTTCAAAGAGCTATGAACCTGCACTCCAAGGTCACTTTGTTCAGCAACACTCCCGAGGATCTTACCATTAAGTGTGTAAATCCTGCTAAGATTTGCTTTCCCAAAATGCAACACCTCACATTTATCTAAACTCCATCTGCCACTTCTTAGCCCACTGGCCCATCTGATTAAGATCTCATTGTAACCTGAGGTAACCTTCTTCGCTGTCCATTACACCTCCAATTTTGGTGTCATCTGCAAACTTACTAACTATACCTCCTATTTCTTTGCAACTGTCCAATCTGTCTGACAAAGTTGTTTGTTTTGATTTTAACTCTCAGATTATTGGGTCTGCAAGGGACTGGAGTTATCAATATTATCAATGCATGCATCTAAAGCTATGATAATTTGAAAAATACTAAATTATGGGGAAAGGTCATGGAAGTTTGACTCAGTGAACAACTCTTTCATAACTCTTGTTGTGTTGATAAGTTCAATAATTATGTCAATTTTGTAATTATTTGAAGCAATAGAATATCTGCATTACCAAGAACACTTCTGATCGCAGTTTCTCCATCTTCAGAATCACTGTCTCTGCTGCCACGCCTCATTGCTGCAATCTTTCTTTCATTCATCTTTTTCTGGAAGCAATTACCAATTCAAAAATTGACAATCAATTATAATAGCTAAACCAGTAAAAGACAAAAATCATTAAAAATCGGAACAAACCTTTGAAATTCTTTCTTTACTCCACTGGCCAACTCCTTTTGGGACGCTGACAATATATTCCACTGTCTTATTTAAAGCCTGTTGTACTTCATCCAATGCAGGTATCATGGTTATATTGGGAATAGATAGTGTAATGTTAGTTCTGAAGATGGGATGGCTTGATTGCTTCTGTTTACTGGATAGATCATTCTCTATTTGAAAAATCAAAATATATACTGAACAAATTAATTGCATAGAGAGATCAGACAGTTCTCTATGTATTTTTTAAAACTGCTTCAGAAAAAAACTATTATTTCCATCACAAAACTGAACTGTAAAACTGCTGATAATTCTGGTTTTGATGGAAGCAAGAGTTAGAATACAAGGGCTAGAATACAAGAGCAGAGATGTACTGCTGAGACTGTAGAAGGCTCTGGTCAGACCACATTTGGAATATTGTAAGTAGCTTTGGGCTCTGTATCTAAGGAAGGAAATGCTGGTATTGGAAGGGGCCCAGAGATTTATGAGAGTGATCCCAGGAATAAGGGCCTGTCATTTGAGGAGCAATTGAGGACTCTTTTTATGTATTTGGAGTTTAGAAGGATGTGGGGGTGCAGAATCTGATTGAAACCTATAGAATACTGAGAGGCCTGAATAGAACTGAGATGAGAAGTTCTTCTGTCAGAAGGTGGTTAATCTGTGGGACTCATTGCCACAGGGGGCTGTGGATGCCAAGTCATTGAGTGTTTTTAAGATATAGGTTCTTCACTAGTAAGAGGATCCAGGGATAGATAGGTTCTTAATTAGTAAGAGGATGAAGGCAGGAGAAATATATCAGCCATGATCTAATGGCAATACAGACTCAATGGTCCAAATGACCTAATTCTTATGGTTATATAGTCCAAGGGTGACAGAAAATGGTCTCACATTACTTCTTGTCTTTTCATTAGCTGCTAAATCTGTAGTGTCACACTTGAACTGCTCACTGATGTTGTTTCCACTTCACTTACTCAGTCTGTATTTACTTTACTAGTTCAGGTAAACCACAATATTTGGCCCAGACGGTGTCAGAGATTGCTTTGCAATCTGTAACAGAATTAAGATTCCTTATGCCGAAGATGATCAACAGACTCCATACCTATAAAATAAAGCAGTGATGATGAATGAATGCGTTTGCGAATAGCCTCCAGAGTGTTGCGGGTGACCTTCAATAATGCATCCACATTACGGTGGCTGAAATGGGACAATAATTCCTGTGCTTCTTCTTCTAGTATTTGCATTAAATCTTTCTTCTTCCTTTTTGCGACTGGAGATGGGGGCCCATTGCTTATCTGGCTTGCTTTATAGGTGAAAGAACGTTTCTCAGTTTTTCGTTCTCCTGCTGTAAAAGACATTTAATCAATTATAGTTTCTTTTTTTTTATTGCACAGACCACATACTTACGTAATTATCAGGATAAAATAATCCATTTTGTTCTTCCTTAAAAAAAATTAGGAAATAGTTTGCAATAAACTGTGTTAACAAAATTCTAACTATGCAACTTCTTATTGTTACTGTACTAAGATTTAAAAAGGACTTGAGGGGCAACCTTTTTATAGAGAGTGGTTCGGGTGTAGAAGGAACTGGCAGCCAATGTGGCAGATGTAGGTACAGTTACATTTAAAAGACATTTGTGCAAGTACATGAACAGGAAAAGTTTGGAGGGATATGGGCCAAGGACAGGCAGGTGGGACTAGTTTAAGTCTGGGATCATGTTCACTTTGGAGTAGTTGGAGCAAAGGGTCTGTTTCCATTCTTTATGACTCTATTACTCTGTAAAACTGAAATAATCCTGTCGCCAGACACTACACAGCATTAGCTTCCAACCTTTGATCTCTATACATTTTTAATTCTTACCATCAAATTCTTTTTGATGCACATTTCCACTGCTATCTTTGGATGTTTCCTCCTCCCCTTCTTTACCTGGAGACTCCAAATCCAGTAACATATTTATAAGTTCATTTGCAGCTTCCTCTACCAAAGAACTTTTACAATGTAGTATTTGGGCAGCCTTTACACACAATTCCTGTTACAAAATGACATTTTAAAATCACTGAAGTGTAAAAGGTACTGTTGCTCGTGGACATTTATTACTGTAATTGCACACCTATTATACCTAAAAACAATACAAGCACATTCGCTCTGTTTGTGTGCATCTTTAATCACCTGGCATTGGCTTAACAGTAATAGATGTACACTAACAATATATTTGCATCGTTTAATACTCGAGTTTGTATTTGCATAACAACACAACAAAGAACATTACAGTGCAGAAACATGCCCTTTTGTCCACCAAGCATGCACCAACACATGATGCTTTCCACGCAGTCTGTTTCCCTTTGTTCCCTTGCTATTCATGTAGCTGTCACGATGCCTCTTAAACGTTACTGTTGTATCTGTGTCTACCACCTCCTCATGCAGTACATTCCAGGCACTTACCACCCTCGGTGTAAAAAGATTGCCTCACACACCTAACTCATTTAAACACTTCCCCTTTTACCTAAAAGCGAGATCTCCTAGTAATTGACATCTGTATCTTGAGAAAAGGACTCAGATTGTCCATAATACCCATGCCACTCAATTTTTAAAATTTCTATTGGTCACCCCCAGCCTCCAAACCAGACAACATCTTGGTAAACTTTTTCTGTACCCAAAGCCTCCACATCCATCTGGCAGCGTGACTACCAGAACTGTACAAAATATTCAAATGAGGCCTCACTAAAGTTCTATACAACTGCAGCATGACTTGCTAATTTTATATTCTATGCCCTAACTGAGGAAAACAAGCACGTCATATGCTTTCTTGACAGCTTACCTACTTGTGTAACCACTGTCACGATTCGGTGGTGGCAGTGGTTACACTGTGTATTTCTGTGTATGTTAATGATTTTACACGTTCTGCTGTTACTATGTACTTCTCTCTGCACTAGACCGTCGAAACTGAATCACCTCACATTTCAAAGAATCACAGAATCCCTGCAGTGAGGAGAGAGACGATTTGGCCCTCAAGTCTGCACCAACCCTCCATACAGCACCTTCACCACCCTCCCAACCACAATTCCTTTGTCTCAAATTACAGCTTCTGACTATCATTCCTAAGTAATATTTTCATCATCCTTTTTTCTGCTATAATAAAGATCAGTATCAGGAAATGTTAAGGTTTAACACTTCATGTGTTTCCCTGATTATCATTTCCCTGGTAAATTTAATTTACTGAATATATTTTCTGAAGAGATCAATGAATGAAATTAAGGTAGTCAATAACAACAAAGTAGTTTTTTGTGGTAATTGGTGCTTTACTAATTGTGATCATCTCAAACACAGGATATCTAAATAAAATAAATCTAAAATAAATCATGTACTATGAATACATGATAATCTTCTCCTTCTTCCATCCTGGTCAGCCAATATAATGGTTACCAAACATTCCTAGGTGAAAAGTTCCTTTATAAATAGATTATATAAATAAATATAAATACTTAAGTAAATACTGAAAGTAATTCTTCTACACAAATACAAAATAAAAACAGTGTTGTATAGCTACTAAAAGCAACAAGCTGCCAAAGACTGTTACTTTTTCCATCTGTATTTTGTGTCCTTTTAACTCCAAAACCTTACTGTCACTAGAAACACTATTCAATATATTTTACATTTTTACTTGATTAAGTAATGACATTGTCTTTAGCAAAAAGCAGAAGGAATTTATTCTTTCGAAGATTTTTGAGAGTGTTGACCATCATTTTCTTTAGGCCTAATAGGACCAACAGGACAATGTGTTATAAAATAAAGGCTTGTGTCAATGTACTTATATCAGCCTTTAAATCATGACCAGACATGAAAACCATGAATATTCACAGAAGTGATCGCACTACCACACATTAATTTCACATTTGGACTTCCTTCTCTAAACCTCTACACTCTTTTCTTTTCTCTCAGAGGTTCTCCTTCAAACCTACCTCTTTAACAAAACAGAACACTAGGCCAGATGACCAAAAGTTATGTGGTTAAGATTTCTATTTTGTTTTATAAAGCTTCTGTGAAATGCTTTTGAATGTTTCACAAGTTTAAATCTCGATATGAATATCAACTGTTGTTGCAAGACTCCAAATTTTACCAGGAAGCATTAGGTGCCACCATCAGCATGAAACATGTGACCCAATCATGTGTTGTGTTACTGATGGCAGCCAATTAAGATCCCACATTGCGAATGGGTGTCCCATTATTAATGGTGGTCTCCTTCTCCAAGCTACTAGTCCAAGCAGAGAACCGGTGGCTTGCCAATGCCACTGATAGATACAGCCATGACTGCAGCTGTGGAGAAAAGAAGTGGTTGCCACCCTTGAAAGCCACATTGTGCTGAGACCAGTCACAGAGAAAGGATTTGGCAATCGAAAGGGTGAATCCTTCAGGGCAGATGACCAATGCTGCCCACAGGACACTCCAGAAGGAGCCTGCGAGGCTCAATATATTTGGTAGTATCCCAATTCAGCAGTTGTCTCTCCTGATGGCATTAAGATGAAGGCAGACTATGAAATGGTCATTAATTAGGCAGCTTGGGTTAAATTCCTACCTGCCTCCAGCTACTGCTATTCCTACTTCTAAAGAAATGCTCTGGCAATGAGAAAACTTTGTGTTTCCATCTTGATTCTTTTCACTAGCATTTTATGAGCCCTCCCACCTCAAAGCCGAATTACAATGGCTGGTAAAATGTGAGCCTGGATATCTCATTCATTTTCAGTTAAATAAAAGCAATACCTTCTAAGAAATTCTTGGCTAAAGATAAATTTATCAAACTATTATATAGTTCTCCAATATAAGAACATAAGAATTAGGAGGAAAAGTTGTCAATTCATCCCCCCCGAAGCCTGCGCTGTCATTTGAAATGATCAAGACTTATCTCATCAGCTTCAACTCCACTTTCCTCTTTAGCTTGAACATGGATAATTTACAGGCAAATTATACAGACCTTAGTCTCCTGTACAAATTCTTCACATGCAATGGGTTCTTCCTCTGGTAGTTTGCATAATTGTATTGTGCTCATATCTTGAAGTATTGCATCAATACGAAATTCTATCAAATCATTCACACGATTCAACAGAAGTTCAAGTTCGTCTGCAAATTGTCATACAAATAGGTAAAACAACAAGCAATTCTTATCAAATGACCATTTATAATTTTCAAAATGCAATTATTCAAACTAGATGCAGCATTGCTGATGTGGTACAAGACACAGCTATAGACCATGCAAAAAAGCTACTGATCTCTTCAGGACATTTTCTTGGATCTGCACTCAATCGTTATACCCAGATTTATCTAGAAAAATACCCCTTATGCGTTGGGTATTTAGCTTCAGCGATCAGTAGGGGACATGTAATCTTGAAATGAGCCAGCTGATGCTACAGTCCTAACATTTGGCTTGTCTACGACCTGAAGGCCTGTTAAAGATATTTCTGAAGAAAACTGGTCAACAAGTCTCATGAACACAAACCAACTCTTTCGGATTAACTTGTGTCCTGAAATTGAGTTCAAGAGAGGCATGAAAATTTTATAAACACTTTACAATAGTTACTGTTGTAAGATACCCATCAAGAGTCATTCTCTCCTCCATTGACTCCAGGAATGCAAAGGAAGTAATTATTTGATAATAAGTTGGTGGACCTACAAACGTTAAAACACACACTCCTTCATGCAGAAGATTTGGTTTATTAGTTTAAGATACACAGTTCTGAAGATAAGTTAATCAATAATGGATGGAATAACTAGTAGAAAGTATCATAGCAATCAGGGATTTCATGATTTGCATGATGCCCCATGTCCATCCATATATAGTGACTGGACACAAATGCAGAACAGTGAATGCAATATGTATCTAAACATATTTATGAGTACATGATTACTACTTTGAATTAGATGAATCACCAACAGTAGCTAAACAGATTACCTGTTACCAACATTACTGGACTTAGGGATCAATAGAGAAATGCTCATAGTAATACCATCAAAAGAAATGCACACTGGATAAGATGGTTAGAAGTTTTGTAAATGATAAGAAACTAATTGAATAACCTGCATGATATGTTCTCCTCCAGAGTTCCATGGTGGCTTAGGCCATAGTGGAGGTTGCCCCATGCCAGGAACATTTTGAACACTCACTTGACTCCTTGTCGTTGTGCTAAGACATGGACTTCGTAGTTTTATGGAAGAGTTTAACATGGGTGAAGACATACTTTACTGTGAGGCTGTAGGATAGAGAGGCAGAAGGAGAGGAACCCGAGGCACTACACGGGTAGTGCCTCCCACCCGCCCTCCTCCTCTAACCTAATAATAACACCTGTTGTGGTAAGTAGGTAAGTGCTGAATTTTGCTTGTTGTATTCTTTAGACCCAGTTTTTTTTTAAATAAAAGTTAGCTTTAGAGGGATGGCAGTGAAGGCAGTGCAATGTTCCTCCTGCAACATGTATGAGGTGAGGGATGCCATCGGCGTCCCTGCCGATTACACTTGCAGGAAGTGCACCCATCTCCAGCTCCTCCAAGACCGTGTTAGGGAACTGGAGCTGGAGTTGGATGAACTTCGGATCATTCGGGAGGCAGAGGGGGTCATAGATCAGAGTTATAGGGAAGTAGTAACTCCAAAGATGGCAGATAGATGGGTGACAGTGAGGGGGACTGGGAGGAAGCAGCCAGTGCAGGGACCCCCTGCGGCCACTCCCCTCAAGAACAAGTATACCGTTTTGGATACTTGTGGGGGGGATGACTTACCAGGGGTAAGTAACGGGGCTCAGATCTCTGGCACGGAGCCTGTCCCCGTTACTCAGAAGGGAAGGGTGAAGAAGAGCAGAGCAGTAGTAATTGGGGACCCGATAGTT
>NC_057714.1:11341995-11357353 GCF_004010195.1 Chiloscyllium plagiosum | reverse complement strand
TCAGTTAACAATATTAATACAAGGGAAAGTAATTGTGTATTTTCAACGTCCTTGTACTTAATAACAATTTGGTTAGCATGGTTTTGTGAAGGGCAGGTCAAACCTTATTGAATTCTTTGAAAAGGTGACGAAGGAGGTTGATGAGGGGAAAGCGGTAGATGTGGTATATATGGATTTTAGTATGGCGTTTGATAAGGTTCCCCATGGTAGGCTACTGCAGAAAATACGGAGATATGGCATTGAGGGTGAGTTGGAGGTTTGGATTAGGAATTGGCTGGATGGAAGAAGACAGAGGGTAGTAGTTGATGGCAAAGTTTCTTCATGGAGTGCCGTCACTAGCGGTGTTCCGCAAGGATCTGTTTTGGGACCATTGCTGTTTGTCATTTTTATAAATGACCTGGAAGAGGGGTTAGAAGGTTGGGTGAGCAAGTTTGCGGATGATACGAAAGTCGGAGGAGTTGTTGACAGTGAGGAAGGATGTGGCAGGTTACAGCGGGATATAGATAAGCTGCAGAGCTGGGCAGAAAGGTGGCAGATGGAATTCAATGTAGCTAAGTGCGAGGTGATTCACTTTGGGAAGAATAACAAAAAGATGGGGTACTGGGTTAATGGTCGGATACTTGGTAGTGTGGATGAGCAGAGGGATCTTGGTGTCCATGTACACAGATCTCTGAAAGTTGCCACCCAGGTAAATAGTGTGGTGAGGAAGGCATATGGCGTACTGGCTTTTATTGGTAGAGGAATTGAGTTCCGGAGTCCTGAGGTCATGATGCAGTTGTATAAGACTCTGGTGCGGCCGCATCTGGAATATTGTGTGCAGTTTTGGTCGCCATACTATAGGAAGGATGTGGAGGCACTGGAACGGGTGCAGAGGAGGTTTACCTGGATGTTGCCTGGTATGGAAGGAAGATCGTATGAGGAAAGACTGAGACACTTGGGGCTGTTTTCATTAGAGAAAAGAAGGTTTAGGGGTGACTTGATTGAGGTGTACAAGATGATTAGGGGGTTATATAGGGTTGACAGTGTGAACCTTTTCCCGTGTATGGAGTCGGGTATTACAAGGGGGCATAGCTTTAAATTAAGAGGGGGTAGATATAGGACTGAAGTTAGGGGTAGGTTCTTCACTCAGCGAGTCGTAAGTTCATGGAATGCCCTGCCAGTAGCAGTGGTGGACTCTCCCTCTTTATGGGCATTTAAGCGGGCATTGGATAGGTATATGGAGGATAGTGGGTTAGTATAGGTTAGGTGGGCTTGGATCGGCGCAACATCGAGGGCTAAAGGGCCTGTACTGCGCTGTATTCTTCTATGTTCTATGTTCTAAGTAGGCCATTCAGCCCATCAAGTCTGCTCTGCCATTCAATTAGATCATGGCTGATCTGATAATCCTCAACTTCACTTTTCTGCAAGACCCTTGATTCCCTTACAGATTAAAAATCTGTCTCGGTCCTGAACACACTAACAATGGACATTACAGTCCTCCGTGGTAAAACATTCTACAGATTCACTACCTTCCAAGAGAAGAAATACCTCCTCACAAGTGTCTTAAATGTATGACCCCTTACTCTGAGCTTACATCTTCTGGCCCACTCACTTAACATGTCTGTATCACTTCGCAGACTCTTTGTGATATCCTCAGCATTTGCATTACCATCTATATTTGTTTCATCCGGCAAACCTGACTGCAGTACATTCATCTTCCTCATCCAAATTATTAATATATTGTTAATAATAGTGGCATCAGCAGTGATCCCTGTGGCACTCCAGTAGTTACAGGTTGTAACCCTGGAAATACCTCCATTCTTTCAAGTCCCTGTCTTGTATTTGTCCGCCAATTCTCTATCCATGCTAATACACCATCTCCAAATCAATTACTTCTTGTCTTATAAAGCACCTTAATGTGGTGTATTTTTGTGTGGGAGATTGCCAGCTTTTATTGCTCATTCCTCGAGGACAATTAAGAGTCAACCAACTATTGTGGGTGTGGAGTTACATGTAGGCCAGACCAGGCAAGGACAGCAGTTTCCTTCCCAAAAGGACGTGAGAGAACCAGATAGGTTTTTATCCAACAATTATTTCATGAATCTCATGAGACTTTTAATACCAAATATTTTCTGGAAATATTTAGACCCGGGTCCTCAGAACATTGCCTGGGTCTCTGTATTAATAGTCAAGGGCATTATCTCACCATGACATTGGCTTCTCAATTATTCTCTGTCCTACCATTCGGCTACTGTTAGGGGGCTGTAGACTCCTCCTTCTATTGTCTTCTTCCCCTTTTTATTTCTTACATCCACCCATATGAATTCTACATGTTCCAATCCACAATAATTTCTTGCAATCTTACATATTTCTTCCGTATTACCGTGCTATTCCAACACTCTTCCTTTCCTGCCTAACTTTGCAAAAAAAGGTGAAAGTGAGGACTGCAGATGCTGGAGATCAGAGTTGAACAGTGTGATGCTGGAAAAGCACAGCCAGTCATGCAGCATCCGAGGAGCAGGACAGTTGACATTTCGGCATAAGCCCTTCATCAGGGTTGAATCTTTGTGAAAAGTCATATACCCCTGAATAAGTTCCCAGCTTTGATCTCTTTTATGTCCCCATAATTGCTATAAGATCATATCTATTAACCTCTATTTGTCTCATTAATTCATTTCTTTTATCCTGAATACTACACACATTCAGGTAAAGTGTAATTAATTTTGCCTTTTTACCATCTTTCTCCTTTGATCCTATTTGCTACTGTTTTTCTATGCTTGAATCCTCTGTCCTTCCTGTCCTATTCTGGGTATTGTTACCCAAATCGCTGCCCTGTAATGCTGCCACATCCTCTTCTTTTGTACACCGACACTTCCCCTCTCCCAACTCTCCACCGTGTTTAATTAATTTAAAGCTCTCCCTTTAGTCCAAATTATTTGATTCGTCAGGACACTGGTCCAATCCACACCAACTGTTCAGCCAAGCATTTAAATTCTTGACTGTATTCACCTTATGCCAATTTTCCCTTGGCAGGAAATAATCCAGATATTATTATCTAGGAGGTTCTCCTTGTCAAACTAGCTAACTGCTCAAAATCTTTCAGTAGATCCACCTTTCTATTTTTACCAATGTCATTGACACGAACATAGATGATGACTGGATCTCTCCCCTCCCATTCCAAGTACTGTTTTTTAGTTCTGTAATCTCTTGTTAAGAACTGTCGAACATTAGTATCATGTGTGGAACAAATAAGTTGCAAACAAAGTAGAAAGATCTATTATGAATGTTCTTACTATTGTAATGTAGGTTTTTGACCCTCAATTCTAAGATACAATCAAGGTCTGATTTATTTAATGGGTGAAGTAATTATTTAATTATGGTGAAGTAATGATATGACTTGGTGGATACTATTGTTCTGTGGTGGAGTTTGTGAAAATATTTCCATCAACACTGAACTGGCTTGTGTAGGATTTCTTCGAGTGCACAGTAACAAAATCATGGACTTGCTTTTTAATAAAGGAACTTACAAAGTCGTCAGACAGAGCACACATAAAAAAAAATTGCCCACACTTTTATTAGTCTTTGCATGGTCAAATCAAAAATTAAACCCACCTAAAGCTTCAGAAATCCTGTTCAGGTATTTGTCAATGTTCAGTGAGGTCCAATTGAGAGACATCAAGCCTGGCTGTATTGCATTATCAACTTTGACTAAATGGGGACCCATCAGTTGCACAAAAGTACTTTGAATTTTTGACCTCACTCTTTTGTTTTCTGATAATGTCATCTAAACATATATAGAAAGGAAAGAATCGTTTCACTTTCAAAGTACAGACAGCTTTCACTCTTACAATTAAGTCAAGGTTGAAAAATATTACAAAATCAAGATGCTTTTTGAGGGTCAATCATACTAAACTGGAATGCAATTTGTATCTTTGAGGAGAAAGTGAGGTCTGCAGATGCTGGAGATCAGAGCTGAAAATGTGTTGCTGGAAAAGCGCAGCAGGTCAGGCAGCATCCAGGGAACAGGAGAATCGAGGTTTCGGGCATAAGCCCTTCTTCAGGATTCCTGAAGAAGGGCTTATGCCCGAAACGTCGATTCTCCTGTTCCCTGGATGCTGCCTGACCTGCTGCGCTTTTCCAGCAACACATTTTCATGCAGTTTGTATGGCAGGGGTGATAAGTTATCAGCACTGTGATATATGTTCATGCTAAATTCACATTCTGAGTTTGGTTACAAAACTTAGGAATAAGGGGTTTCAAGTTCTCATGGGACTGGATGCTATGCTCTAATACCAATGGCTTTGGAGGGGAGTTTGAAAAGTCCAGCTTCCCCACAGTCCTCACCACCTCCTCCAATGAATCTGATTTTTTTCCAGGATAGGCAAGGATCAGTTAGCTCATCCGTCCACGGGTCTTTTGATACCCATCAGCGGCCATTAGTTATGCCTCTTTCGGGTTTTTTTTCAATTCATTTATGGGGTGTGGGAGTCACTGACTGGGCCAGCATTCATTGCCCATCTCTAGTTACTTAGTTGAGAAGGCGGTGGTGAGTTACCTTCTTGAACCACTGCAGTCCGTGTGCTACAGCTACACCCACAATGTCATGAAGGAGGGAGTTTCAGGATTTTGACCCACCAACACTGAAGTAATGGCAATGTATTTCGATATCTGTATATTGAGTGGCTTGGAAGGGAACTTGCAGGTAATGGTTGTACCCATGTGTATTCCGTAGAGACCGAGACCATTGTCTGGGTCTAGGGATTAATAATCTAATGAGAATGCCACTAAACCATTGATTCCCCATGGTGGAAGTCAGTGGAAAGGCAGTGTTGCACTACTGGAAGATGTTAGTCAAATGGCAATGGACCCCAACTCAATTTTAGACACACTTTCATGTTATTTCCCCTCTTAGCCATTCCCTCTGAACCTTTACACATGGGTCCCCATCATCAACTTTGCTGAGATGTCTGATTCTGAGAACGGGCAGTGGTTTTGGCTTAAAGTTCTCACGTATTAAAACCATGGGCTGGCTGTCTCCCTGAATGTTTAGCCATGGAAAGGAGGTGAGATTGTGGGGAATGGGGGAGGAAAGCGTCGAGACTCTATGGCATTCAAAAAGCAGGGTAAGTACACGAATACAAGTTTCAAAATGTAACTTCAGAGTGTTCCCCCACTTGCTAACACCCTATCCCATTGCTATCATCAGAATCAGATTGCTCTGATTTCAGCAACACAGAGAAAAGCTACATGGCTTCTCCTGTGCTGGCATTTCCTTCCATTTTCTTGTGAATCACATGCCCAACCCGAAGTAGTGCTGGAAGTTCCCCTTTCAATAAACATTGGAGAGAATAGCCAAAAGGAGGAAGCTACACTTCTTGTGCATGCTAGGCACCCACAGAGGACTATCTTGCCTAATAGAGTCATTGGATTAAACTGTTTATTTCATATTTTCTACTACAGTTTAAAATATTACCTGGAGTCTGTTGTAATTCTTTTTAAAGATATCTTGTTTCTGCTGAAGGTCTTGGGCAAATGGTGGAATTTCAAGTCCCATCTTAGCCATGCATTCCGTTTCACGTATTAATGTTAAAATTTGAGGATCAAAGTTCACAAACAGTTCTCCTGTGTCTGGGGCTTTCACTAACAATGATGCCTGCAATCCTGCTTTTGCTATTTCAATCTAAAGGAAAGCATTACAGTAAATTTGATCAAACAAAAAAAAAATCTTACAACTGGCAAAAAATTTCAACACGAAACTCTTTACATCATTTCTGCAGAGCCTCTTTTTTTAAAAATGATCAGCATTTTCTATTTGGGATCAAATTAATTTATTTCCAACTGAACCTTTTTTCCCCCCCCAATTAAAGATTCAATTTAATTAGCCCACTACAATTATCACTGGAAGAATAACTTTAATTTATCCAGAATGTTGAGTTCATGGCAACAGTGTATTTCTCTCTGGAACTTTTGCTGGACCTTTTTTGTAAAGTTCCCTAATGGTTCAGAGGGAACAGCCAAGAAAATGTGGCAAGGTCCAAGATTTAAAGAATGAAACACAGTGACCTATGTGAATCTAAACAGAGTGGAGATACTAGAATTGTTTCCAACATTTCTAAGTTCTGGTAGTTGATCTCTTTCTATAAGAATCCCTGCTGGTATTGTGTGCGTGTATGAACTATTAACAGGACATGATTTTATTCCAAATAAAAATGCCATTCTTCCATCACATCAAAACTTATTCTTGAGTAATGGTTCTTTGGATCTGGTCCCTGAAAGTGTTCCCGACCTAAGAAACTAATCAATTCTCTCAAGAGAGGATTAAAATGGGGGCAGAAAAGAGAAACTGAAGGAGGGAGACAAAAGGAAAAAAAATAGCAAGGAAAGAAACAGACTATACAAACCAATCCTGCAGCCAAGACGAATCCCACTTTGTTCCCTATGATTACTGTGTAGCCTTCCACTGCAGTCAGATCACCAGTAGAATTTACAACATTTTCAATCCAGCTTCACTTTAATCTTTGAACATAAACTGATTACCCAGAGGGCACAACATGATGACATACCACCAGACCAATGACATTTACAATCGAAGTACTGTTAAAATTAACGAAACAGTATGGATCATAACATGGGTCCAGTGCTTCATTTAAGTAAAGCACTAATGTGGCAGCTGTCATTACTCAACCAAATCGATCTGCAGTTCATAAGCCAGTGACCAATTTTTAGGCCACCTACATTCTGCATATTTGTCATGATCTCATTATTTAGCAATTTTTTAAAAATTACATAGATCTGACAGTGTTTGTTTTATGTCATTTAACTTTCATTACCTGTCTGAGCCAGCCTCGGTGATACAGAACCTCAAACTCTAATAAAACCTTTGCCACTTTGTTGTAGTTGCGAACAATGCGCTTGGCATCTGCTGTCTGCAGAATATTTGGTTGTTTCTGGAATAGTTCCATTGGTTCCTGAATCTTATTAAAGAGCTGACGTGCCCACAAAATCTTCCCTGCTATTGGCGGCATGTCTCGAGCAATAGGCGAATCATTTTTCTGTCTACTGTAAAGCTTGGATATCATCTCAATGTCTCGCCCGTAGTTCTGAAGAATCTTCTGGTATTTTTCATCAATGGCAAGATCTGATATTCCAAGTCTGAGTAAGTAATATTTTTAAAAATCATTAACTGTCAAACAGTTTCTTTCTAAATTAAATATAATGCTCTTATTGCTAAGTAAGGAATTTAAAAACGTTGTGACCGAAACAAACTTAAATAACTATGTAATTCACATAATAGAACAAATGTACTGAACATTAACCTGCCAGGATGGGTGCATTTCTATGTGGGCTGTAGGATAAACTTCAAAAACTGGAAATATGTTGGAAAGCTGGCAGGAGCTGATCAACTTTGAACTTGCACATTATTGATAGCACATGGGAAACCCTTCTGGGCCAACCCTGATCGACACTTTAGAAGTTAAGAGCTACTAAGTGGAATTTTAAACCTGGAATCTCTTTTTATCCAAAACATATGTTTTTACCAGGCGAACTGAAACTCACCTGATTGAAAAGGGCAAGATAACGCTAGAGATTGAGACGCCTGAATTACTGAAGGCATAGAAATACTATAGATCAGAATTCAATGGGGTTGGGCTAACACCAAAAGCCTTAAAAAATGGAAAGATCTAATTCCATCCTCAGCCCAAACATTTTCACTGGCACTAACTGTGGGTAGCAAACTGGAACCCTGTACTCCTGACCTGGAAGGTTCCTTTGGAGGGATAATTATCATATACCTCACCTGAACGCCACAATTTTTGTGGAATTAGACCAACTTCTAGTGGACACCTTGTTCACCACTTCTCAGAGTATTCATGAGCCACAGGTTTAATCACACAAAGGAAATAACTTACTGTTATGCCAAACAATTAACAGAAAGTTCTCACAAATGATGAGAGATTGAAGCAATTTGTTGACTGCAGGGATTTCTTAGGAATGCTGAAATACTCCAGAAGAGCAAATAAATAGTTGCTGAGAAATCAGCAGACTGTGTTCATTGAGCATGCATTTCTCAGCAACAAACCCAAACAAGCAGACAAAACATATACAGAAACCCTAACCACTCTCCCCTCCATCAAAGACATCTCAGAAATGACTGCCATACTACTCAGACCCCTTGGCATCATGGTAGCCCACAAACTGACCAATACACTAAAATAGCAGCTAATGAACTTGAAAGACCCTATACAGACAACAAGGAAAACGAATATCATTTACAAATTACCATGCAAGGACTGTAACAAACACTACATTGGACAAACAGGCAGAAAACTAGCCATCAGGATACATGAACATAACTAGCCAGAAAAAGACATGGCCCTCTCTCACTAGTATCCTTACAAATTGATGAGAAAGGACACCACTTCAACTGGGACAACACATCCATCCTAGGACAAGTCAAACAAAGACATGCACGAGACTTCCTAGAAGCATGACACTCCACCTGGAACTCTATCAACAAACACATTGAGTTAGACCCCATCTACCAATCCCTGAGAAATGGAACAGGAAGTGACTTCACCGCAGGAAATAACATCACTACAGGAAATGACATCACCAACCCAAAGAAACCCAAACAAATAAACAGAAAGCAGGAATTATCAGCAGTGCTTCACCTGAGGCCCACTGAAGATGTTACCTAGTAGGGTGACAAAACGTCCGGACATGAACCTTCAAGCTCAGCGAGCAAACCTACATCTAAAATCCTCAACCTGAATAAATTGGCCCAATGACCATTTCTATAACTTCCCACCACTCTTTGGCCTCACATTCAAGCTGCAGAAGCACAATGCTGATCCTTATAAATAGTCAAGCTGGTTGTGGACACATAACAGAAATTAACAGCTTGTCCAAACAATTTTAATGCGACTCGAAGCCAAGATATGGGCCACGCATAACATGATATTAGGGGTAACAGCGAAGCAAATGTTGTAACTTCTTACCTTTGAAATGACATTAATGATTATTATCTGCATGAATGCACTGTAGTACATCACTTTACCTTTCAAACTTCTTCAGTAGTGACAGGGCTCGGTCTGTATTCTGTATTTTTTCAATGCTGTTTTCTGTAAATGTCCTTAGCAGAGACTGTGTAATAATAATTTCAGTTTTTAATATTGAGTGTGAAAAATGGAAAACATTCAAAACCTCATTGTAACTTATTAATGAGAAGTAATATGAATATATAGAATTTGTAGAACCAATAAATGTAAGTGCCTGCTTTTATACATCTATATAATAAAAAGTCTCCATTTACAATGTCACTTCAATAAATTTAATTGAGTGTGTTTTGTTTTTTTCACCTTTCCTGTCAACTACAACTTGAACAAATCCATAAATGCTCCAGACAAAGCTCTGATGTGAAAAATATTTGCATTTTACAATTTAGTATTTTAACAACCACGGTAATTCATGAACAAAATTCATGGATAATCAGTTCTTCATTCAAATGTGTTCTTAATTTTTCATTTCAACAAAAACAAAGATTCTCATTGACCCAATAAGCAAGATGAAATCTTACTAAGAACTAGAAATAAAGTTAAACTTTCATGAACGGCAATAGTACTAGTCTGAACACTTGCATTTTCTTACGCAAATAATAATTGGACTATGCTGAAAAGTAAGAAAACAAATGTATTGAGTTCCAACATATACTAAATTGTTCAGATCATCTGTTGCCCTAATAATCAACTGATACATGAGTAGTTTTGTTTGAGAGCAATTTATTAAGGACAAAGTTAGAAGGCATAGTCGTCAAGAAACAACTGGACTGGTTTAAACTTTAACTCTATGGTGATGAAATTAAATGAACTGAATTATGAGGTAAAAAGCAAATAATCTAGACTAAGTTTAAAGAAGAGCAAGTAAAATAGAAAACTGTAGTCACAAACTTTAGAGGAATTTATGGCCAGCTGAGATGAATAGGCAGCTTTCTTTTTTAATTACTATACACTTGGCTATAATTTTGGAAACCATATATATAGAAAAACTGTTTATTGATTCCTAAATAATATGCTGCGCATTAACAAAGTAAATTATGGAAACTTACATGTACATCATTAGTTTGCTTACAAAACTCATCATAATCTTGGTCAAAATCAGTTTTCCTCTGATCTAAGAAGTTGTACTGCTTTTTCTTCAAACTTATCACAATGCTCTGAAACAGAATAAAGCACTGAACATTGTTAAAGGCATTTGAGGTAGCAGACTTGTTCAAGCCTCCAATGAAAACATTTCTGAACCTTATTGTGAATTTAAGATGAACCTCAATTGATTATATTTTCACAAAGTTCCTGTGTCTTTTGGGAAGGCAAAGCTAACTCATAATTAGCTTGACTGTTGCTTGTACGTCTGTAAATCTATCCAGTGTAGCTGGTTTCTTGCAAGAAAACTTTTAATTCCTAGTTGACTTCCATTAGAAAACCCCCCTTATTGAGATGTCAATGCACACCAGCTAGTGAAGACATATTATAACCACACTGACTCCACTAGAACATACATGCTGTGAATAAATTAAGATTAAAAGTGACATAAAAAAGAAATCCGACAGTGACAAGATAGTTGTCACCCTTTTCTTTTAGTAGGTCTTAGTACGTTTTTCTCTTTCCCATAACAATTGAGCAACATTTGGCTAATTAATTTGCTTAGAAATTCAAGAACTGACCACTTCAGTGAGCTTGAATGATATCATCTTGTATTTGCAACACAAAAACAAACAGTTACAATCCTCCAATTATTTACAGCATTGGACTACTTACACCTAAATTACAGGCACAGCTCTCAGCACCCATTACCCTAGCCCTTCTCGCTCTTTACAAGTGAATCTGGTAACTCACTGGAAGGAATCCAAGACACTGTTCACTAAGTCGCTACGCATTGAGAATGGAAACAATTTAATTATCATGAGAATTTCTTAAAGATCTTTATTTATAACAAGCTTCAAGACTACCTGAAATTTAGCAGCCAACTCCTCCAATCCCTCAATTTTGGAGTCCTTAAGAGCAGAGAATTCAGTTATTGTGTTAAACATAGTGATAAGTTTGTTCAGGCGTCTTTGAAAAGTATCAAATTTGCCAAAGATATACATCTCACTGAAATCAAACTGCCTTTCTGCAGGGTTCTGTTCAAGTTTCTGCTTTGTTTTATGGAAACAGCGTTGATATTCCTAAAAAGACAAAATGCAATCCTTTCAATAGTCTGAATTTCAGAATATAGATTTCCTTTAATACTTGAAGCATGCCAAATAGAAATAAGTTAACGACTTTATTTGTCGTTTACATTAATGTCTCGAATGTAAACTGCCCATTTACAATCTTATGCTGAAGTCTTTGCACTTTCCAGTCTTTGTTTCAGTTTGAATCCCGCAATGAGGAAAGGTAGGAGGCCAAGCAATTGCAGAGAAACCAAACCCGTTTTTCTTATCATGAACTGAAGCAATGCCTTTTAAAGTGTGTCTTCTGATCATTGACGTACACAGCAAATAAACCTGTCAACCTCATAGTACAGCAGTAGTGAAGACTTAGAGTCATACAGTACAGAAACAGACCCTTCAGCTCAATTTGTCCACGCTGACCAGACACCCCAGTCTGCTCTAGTCCCGTTTGTCAGTATTTTTCCCATATCCCTCTAAACCCTTCCTATTCATATATCCATCCTTTTAAAAGTTGTCATTGTACCTACCTCTATCACTTCCTCTGGCAGCTTGTTCCATACACACACCACCCCTCTGCGTGAAAATGTAACCCCTTAGGTCCTTTTTAAATCTTTCCCCTCTCACCTTAAACCTATGCCCTCTAGTTTTGGATGACCCTATTCAGAGAAAAAGACCTTGATTAGAGTGGTGCTAGAAAAGCACAGCAGGTCAGGCAGCATCCGAGGAGCAGGATAAATCTCTCAATCCCAGAGAGCTCCCTGCCTTCATTCCTGATGAAGGGCTTTTGCCCGAAACGTGGATTTTCCTGCTCCTCAGATGCTGCCTGATCTGCTGTGTTTTTCCAGCACCACTCTAATCGAGACTCTGATTTCCAGCATCTGCAGTACCCACTTTTGCCAAGGAAAAAGACCTTGCCTATTCACCTTTTCCTTGCCCCTCATTATTTTAGAATCTCTATAAGGTCACCACTCAGTCTCTGTCACTCAGGGAAAAAAAACCCAGCCTATTCCGCATCTCCCTGTAACTCAAACCCTCCAGTCCTGTCAACATCCCTGTAAATCTTTTCTGAACCCTCTCAAGTTTAACAGCATCCTTCCAATAGAAGGGTGAATTAAACACAGTTTTTCAAAAGTTGCCTCACCAATGTTCTGTACAGCCACAACATGACATCCCAACTCCTGTACTCAATGTTCTAACCAATGAAGGCATGCATGTCAAATGCTTCTTCACCATCTTGTCTACCTGTGACTCCACTTTCAAATAACTATAAATCTGCACTCCCAGATTTCTTTGTTTGGAAACACTCCCTAGGACCCTATCATTAAGTGTATAAGTCCTGCCCTGGTTTGCTTTTCCAAAATGCAACACCTCACATTTTTCTAAACTAAATGCCACCTGCCACTCCTCGGCCCATTGCCCCATCTGATCAAGGTCCCGTTGTAATCTGAGATAATCTTCTTCAGTGTGCACTACACCGTATATTTTGATGCCATCTGCAAATTTACTAACCATATATATCCACATCCATTTCATTTATATAAGTGACGAAAAGCAGTGGACCCAGCACTGATCCTTCTGGCATACCAGTAGTCATAGGTCTCCAGTCTGAAAAGCACCACTCTCTGTCTACTATCTTCAAGCCAATTTTGTATTCAATTGGCCAGCTCCCCATAGACCATGTGATCTAACCTTACTTACTTCACCTGGATCTTAACTTGGTTAGACATCACCTGGATACTCGTGCAGTTTGAGTCTCCTTATCTCAAGAAAGATGTTATTGCCATAGAGGAAGGTGTAACAAAGCTCACCAGACTTGTTCCCAAGTTGGCGGGGCTGTTCTATGAAGAGACACTGGGCAAACCAGACCTGTTCGCGGTAGAGTTTCGAAGAATGAAAGGTAATCTCATTCAAACTCACAAAATGGTTAATTATTTTAAGTAGCATTTTTACCTGGTTTAACTGAATGGCAGACTTCAGTTTTTTAACCACCACTTCTTGTGGTTGATCCCAAATTGTAGCTGTCCCATTATTTGTTATGTGTGCTTTACATGCTGTTATCATTTGATTGGTCACCTGGAAATCAACAAATCAATGTACCACTATCAATTCAGTAGAAAAACATTGCTCTCATTTGCTCATCTTCATTAGGGTACAAATCATGCATTCTGAAAAAAACTATACTATAAATAATGACTATTCGAATGTATGGAATTTTATTTATTTTCCTTTTGCATTAAGGAATCTTCAGCAATTATCGTACAAAAGTGTTATAATTTTGGCATCATACCTTTACAAACAAAGAAGTAATCTTCTCTGAAGTATTATAGTAACGGGAGATGCTATGAACCATTCGAATTGCATTGATTAGCCCTGGGATCGCTTCCACCATGGAAACCTACATTAAAGTTAAATATACAAGTTACTTAAGAATCTTTATATGGTTATCTGAATTCTGTCACATTTTCTTTACAATCAGCTGGATCTTGCTCAAAAAGTCTCAACAATACAAGCAAATATTCTTTTTAAATGTATAATTACTGCATAAATCAGTGCGAAAGCCAGGATGTTGTGGGCTCCTGAACATTATGGTCAATTTAAGCCAGACTGCAATTTCCCTTGCTTAAATGAAACCTCACCCTTAGGTTAAACAGTATTAAAAAGATCTTGCTGGATTTGCACATAGATTGCCTATTAAACATGCCACAGAATCAAACGGTTGGAATTTAACATATTTTTAATTGTATAAATCATTCATAGTTTATTAATTAAACCGTGGCCAGAAAGAGACCAATTTCAACAGATTAGGCTTATTCTTACATACAATAAATTGTTGGTCGAGATTTTAACGTTTTGCTTTCTATCTCTGTTCTCCGCCTCCTAATCCAATCTCTCTCTTAATTTAAATCTCTTGCTGTATTTTGAGTTGACTATAATTCACTCAACTTCTCAGTTACAATGTCATTCCTTTCTCAATCCTTAAACTTTAATGGCTAAGGGGATACCCATTGTTCACATTAATGACCATTCATACCATTGTCACACCATTAAAAATTTACAGTTCCAGCAAATGCAAAGAAATTTCATGCTGAAGAATGCAGTAAACACCAGAACCGTACATGCTCAGAGAAACTTCTTCCCAAAGAGATTTCAAGCAAATTCAAGATCACAGACCTGAAATATTAACTTTGTTTCTCACTCCACAGTTACTGGCCTGTTTGAAAAAGGGCAACGTTACATCATCAAGCCAGTATTACACCCAGTCATGTGAGGTTTAAATTGCTTTCACTTTGGTTAGTCATTAAATGCATTACTTGAAACGCGATGCAAAAGTGATGGGCTGAGATTGTGTGAACTTTCTGAGCTACAAGGCAGCAACTTATTGTATAAAAGCAGTATATCTCAAACCAAGTCTGAAACTTTGAAGCATTGGTTGAGTCAGAATAGCTCTGAATTTTGCAGAGCTTGAAAAATTGCTCCTTGCTACGAAGATATAATACAGGATTTGAATTTCTTTCCATGTTAGAAGCAAAACTATGAAGTACCTGCAGAATTTAACAAAAAGACAAAGCCATTAAGAGTTGCAGCCTTGTTAACAATGCGGAACAGAATGCTACAAGCTGTACTTCATCCCGAGCCTCGCTGGTGAGCAGACACCCAGAGAGGAGAAATGATGAACACTTCACAAACATCCTTTGGAACCTTTACAAATGTTAGTGATGACCAGTGTATTTTCAACCTCAGAACCTAAGAAGAGATGGAGTCTATAAATAGTATGTGATGGCACTGACGTAATTAGCTGAATCCTGAGTGTTTTGACAACTGAAAGATAATCAGACATAGGATAGTCTTAGCAGAAGCAATCCCACTGTGAAGGCACATCAATTGAGGCAGGATAAACATACTGTCAAGAAAGTTTGTAGTATGCAAGGAAGGACAGTACAAATGATTTGGATGCGTGCATAAGAGGTACAGTTCGTCAGTTTGCAGATGACACCAAAATTGGAGGTGCAGTGGACAGCGAAGAGGGTTACCTCAGATTACAACAGGATCTTGACCAGATGGGCCAATGGGCTGAGAAGTGGCAGATGGAGTTTAATTCAGATAAATGCGAGGTGCTGCATTTTGGGAAAGCAAATCTTAGCAGGACTTATACACTTCATGGTAAGGTCC
>NC_057714.1:11282453-11341841 GCF_004010195.1 Chiloscyllium plagiosum | reverse complement strand
TTTACAAAATTATGAGGGGCATGGATAGGATAAATAGACAACGTCTTTTCCCTGGGGTCGGGGAGTCCAGAACTAGAGGGCATAGGTTTAGGGTGAGAGGGGAAAGATATAAAAGAGACCTTAGGGATAACTTTTTCACGCAGAGGGTAGTATGTGTATGGAATGAGCTGCCAGAGGATGTGGTGGAGGCTGGTACAATTGCAACATTTAAGAGGCATTTGGATGGGTATATGAATAGGAAGGGTTTGGAGGGAAATGGGCCAGGTGCTGGCAGGTGGGACTAGATTGGGTTGGGATATCTGGTCGGCATGGACGGGTTGGACCGAAGGGTCTGTTTCCATGCTGTACATCTCTATGACTCTTTGAAGGACACAAAGTAGCTGGAGTTACAAAGTGACACTCACGTTTCCAGCTGGTTCTTAAGGGCTACAGACATTGCGGGTAAGTGGTGTTGAAATGTCCATTGGCCATGATTGAATGAAGGAGTGGACTCAATGGGCCGAATGGCCTTACTTTCATTCATATGTCTTATGGTCTTATGAAATTGCCTGCTGCACTGTAGTGAGTGTTCAGCAACGTTTATCCAAGGTACTAACCATCTCCTATATTGACCCAGGCCTTCTTGGCGAGGGTCAGGGGACAGATTACCATCTGCTGGGTACACTTGCACCAACTGATTCAGGTCTTAGGTGGCGAACAGTGGAACTGAGGAGTCACGGCTCTGTTGGCTGGCGAATTATTGTGACATTTTGGCATTCAAATAGGTGAAGTAAATGAGTCAATAGTACATGTACACTCTTCCTCGTGTGTGATGCCTCAATAACTTTGTACCTTTGCACAACAGAGAAGATCTGGTGATTTGCATTCTGAAAACCCAGTGATGAATTTCCCATTTTCAGGTTTGGTGACTTCACCATTGCCATTTCAATGCCATTGTGGCTGCATTATTATTATAGCAATATTGCAGGGGGTCTGAAGTCCTCAAGGGGGAAACATACCTTGTAAGGAGGTGAGGATATACAGGGAGCTAGCAAATAGCTCAATGGTTGCACTCTTTTTTTGAGGTTGTAGGTATACAATGCATTTCAGGGGCAGTGAAGTTGATGGATGAGATTGAGGAACAACTCCTGAACTGAGCTGCTGTGCACTTTATTGCAATATATTGAGAACTGCTGCATGAACGTACAATAATATATAGTTCCTTTATCGGTCAGAGTACTGAGTACAGGGGTTGGGAGGTCATGTTGCGGTTGTACAGGACATTGGTTAGGCCACTGTTGGGATATTGCATGCAATTCTGGTCTCCTTCCTATTGGAAGGATGTTATGTAACTTGAAAGGGTTCAGAAAAGATTTACAAGGATGTTGCCAGGGTTGGAGGATCTGAGCTACAGGGAGAGGCTGAACAGGCTGGGGCTGTTTTCCCTGGAGCGTCAGAGGCTGAGGGGTGATCTTATAGAGGTTTACAAAATTATGAGGGGCATGGATAGGATAAATAGACAGAGTCTTTTCCCTGGGGTCGGGGAGTCCAGAACTAGAGGGCATAGGTTTAGAGTGAGAGGGGAAAGATATAAAAGAGACCTAAGGGGCAACTTTTTCACGCAAAGGGTGGTACATGTATGGAATGAGCTGCCAGAGGAAGTGATGGAGGCTGGTATAATTGCGACATTTAAGAGGCATTTGGATGGGTATATGAATAGGATGGGTTTGGAGGGATATGGGCCAGGTGCTGGCAGGTGGGACGAGATTGGGTTGGGATATCTGGTCGGCATGGACAGGTTGGACGAAATGGTCTCTTTCCATGCTGTACATCTCTATGACTCTATGTGCAGCGAGATAGCAGTGAGACAGTTTGAACCATCTGACCTGGATTTCTCAGGCTGTACAGCAAAGAATCAGAGTATATGCTGAAAAATCTTTCACTGCAACATCAACCTATTAGCTTGTACCGAGATCAGCAACGACAACAATTACTCAAGTGCTCAAATTTCAGCCAGCACTTCCAGGGGATGATGGCAAATTTCACTGATGACCGTCAATTTCTTGCAACAACAAGGCAAAAGAAGAGGTGGCCACTTTATTGGTCCTGATCGGAGCTTGCACCACCCCTTTTTGTGCTGGTAATGGCAGGCTGAACCCAATCAAGCTAATTATTGCCTCTCCTTGTGAAAATCCCACCATCAGCACCACAAGAACGGATGTGCGATCATAATGTCCAAGGGTGAACATCCAGCTCACACAAAATAAAAGCAAGAAAATTATGAAGAAGCAAAATAAAACTTGCTTTCAACTGGAGTGTGGTGTCATGCTTTAGAAAGACTTCAGTGAGGGTGCAAGAAAGGTTTACACAAATGGCATTGTTGATGAGGGATTTCAGTCAAAAGGGGAAGTTGGAGGAATTGGAATTTGTCTTCTTTACAGGAGACAAAGTGAAGAGAAAATTTGATAAAATGTCTTTAATAATGAGGGACCTAAACAGAGCAGATACTTGAATATTGTTTCTATTGATGAAAATGTTAAGAATCAGAAGGTATCAATTTAAAATTAATGACATGAACCAATGGAGCATAAAGAAAAAAACATTCACACAGCAAATGGTTGAGATCTGAATGCATGCCTGAACTGCATAGTGGAGGCAGGTTCAATCCGGGTTTTTAAAAATTAATTTGATAAGCTCCTGAAGAGAAACAAATTGCAGAACTGTGGGAAAGGGCGGGTTTGCAATCCAGCTGAGCTGCTCTTGCAGAGAGTCAGCACAGACATGGTGATCCAAGTTGACTTGTTCTTCACTGTGACAATTCTTGAATTCTACTCATTTGTTACGCAGGAGGAAATCGTAAACACTTACCGGATCATTGTTGTATAACGGATCACAAAATTTTTCTAGCGTGTACAGGTACTTTACGTTATCTTTAGCCTCGTTACCTGCATCAGTGATTCTAATGTCCAGCTCTCGCCAGGTCTAGGAGTACAATAGACAATGCAGAAGTTTTTGACTAAGTAAGAAGGCAGTTAACAGTAATTTGTACAGTCAAATTTTTCCCCATTATATGCAAAAAAGTAATCCCTCATAAGTAAAATTCACTTAGGTTATGTCTGCCTATCGCTTTCTAAGCTTGTACACCATATAACAAGAAAACAGATGTAATATAAGACAAAGAACTGCAGATGCTGGAAATCTGAAATGAAAACAGAAATTATAAGAGATACTGATTAGGTCAGGCAGCATCGATGGATAGAAAACAGAGTTAACACTTTAAGTTCAGTGGCCCTTCTTTAGAAATTATAGCATCCAGGAAAAGGTGGTATTTATGTTGATGGGGGGGACCAGGGGGTTGATGGTGATGGGGAGAAGTGAGCAGATAGGTGGAGACTCAATCCAAAAGAGACAATGTAAGGAAAAAAGTTAGGCAGACAAAGGGATTCTTAATTGTATGTCAGGATGACACTGCACTTTGAAATGCATCAGAAAACAGGCAGGAGCTGTGAACTTCAAAAGGTTTAAGAAAGAGAACATGGGCAAACAGAAACTTAAACAAGACTGGGGTCCAGGAAATAGGGTAGGAAAGACAAAATGAAAAGAACGCATCCGTGAAAATTAGAAGTTAAAGGAACTATCCATGTTCAAGAGAATGAGAGAATGCAGGGCTGTTGTAAAATGAGCACTCAGTTAACTTAAACCATCATTAGTCAAGCAAAGGTGAAGGTATAGAACATAATGTAAAAAAGATCAGAAGAGAAAGTTTAAGAAATATGGAGGCACATGTTCAGTGCATGATGTTTACAAATGGAATGTTACATCTAACAAACGAATGATGAAATGTTTCTATAGTTTACTGCTAACTAAATTAAAATAAAAATGTAAGGCTTTGCACAAGAAGGCACTGGAACTTTCAAGACACACAAATTAGATGATTTTGACAGGAATGGCTGATACCAAATTCAGTAAATGAAAATGGTCAGGCTCGACTAGGTATGAGGATAAACTACGAGAGATCAGAACTGAGAACATCATGGTCAGGGAGAGAATAGCCATAAAACAGAAACAAGCACTACTGGAAATGATTGTTCAAAGTTGGCAACGATTATAATGAGAAGTATGGAAACCTGTGAAAGTACCAAAAGCTTCCACGAATTAACATATGTCAGACTAACAATGCATAAAGAAACAAAAAGCGGAGATTTTAAACTTGAGGTGCATCACAAGCACGCCTACCCACTGATGCCCAAGGCCCTCTTGATCCATATTAAAGCTGAGCTCAAAGTGGGTCCAAATGTTTCCGGTTGGACATTGTGTATTTATGCAAGTGGAATTCTACCCCAGATATAGGACCCTAATTACAATTTCTGGGAGCACATTGATGGAACATGCTTTTGTACATGTGTTGAACAGCCCAACCAGAGTTCCTTAAAGTAACTACTTGAGGCCAATCAAAAAAAAGTATTTTTTTTGTTTTTCTTTAAAATAATAATCTCCAAATACCATACAGACTATTTAATGTATTCAGTCACTCTATATAAAAGTGTCTCCCAGCATTTGTTATTTGTGGCATTATTGCTTTAAAACAGCACTATCCCCACATTGCTGAATAATACCATACAAGAAGCATCAATGTTAGTGATACAAAATTTACAGTCATTTGATGGCACAGACTATGCGTACTGCTGAAAAGAATACACATTTTATTCAACATTTTTACCTTGCACACATCAGGAAAATTGGTAAGAATACTGATACTAAAATACCCTGACCTGATGTACTCAAAACCTTGCACTCAGCTTTAACATCTGTATTATACTAGACTGTATTTAAAAGATATTGGTACTGAAGGTGTGAAGAGATATAATTCAAACCCATTTTGTCACCCACTTTCTAATCTTTTGAGAAGTTCAAGCAATGGAAAAGATCAGAGGAAGCACCTTAAGAAGTTTAGATTTTGCCGTAGTGAGAACTCCAAGTACTGCTTTCACATCCTGACTCTTTAATTGATCAAGCAGATAATTGAACCTTGACATTCTTTTCTTCCAGTGATCCAGTTCTGCACGTGGACCTAGATCATCAGCTTCCTTACGCAACTGTTCACTTTCAGCAAGAACCTGGAATTGCAGAGTAAACAAAAATGAAATAGTTCCAATTTCAGTGTTATATTGACAATTTTTACACAATACCACGTTTCACAAAGAGGCTGAAGAAACTTTTAATCTAAATTACAAATGGCACCCGACAAAACTGTGAAAATATAAACGATCCCTCCACATCCTGCTTGGACTAGTGACAGCCTTTGACACAGTTGACCAGACCTTCTTCCTTCAGTACTTTGCTACAGGCATCTGGCTGGGTGGAATAATATATTTTAAGGATTTTGATGAGGAAAGTGAATGTTCAATAGACAATTTGTGGATGACACAAAAATAGGTGGGAATGTAAGTAATGAGGATCACATGAAAAATCTGTAGAGCGTTATGGACAGGTTATGTGAGTAAGGATAATACTTGGCAGATGGAATATAATGTGGGAAAATTGAAGCTTTGCATTTTGGCAGGAAGAACAGAGGAATTGAATATCGCTTAAATGGAGCAAGACTGCAGACCTCTACGGAACTGAAGAATTTGGGAATCCTCATCCATCTAAGTTCAGCAGGGAATGGGGAAAAACAAATGGAACATTGCTCTTGAATGCAAATGGAATGGAGTATTAAAAGTAGGGAAGTTTTGCTAAAAGTATACAAGGCAATAGTCAGACCACAGCTGAAACATCATGAGCAGTTTTGGGCCCATTATCTTAGAAAAGATGTACAGGCAGAGGAGGTAGTTCAGATAAGGTTCACTGGGCTGATATCAGGTATAGAGGGACTGTCTTTATGAGGAGAGGTTATGTGATTGGGTTTGTAATCATTGGAATTTAGAAGAATGAGCCATGACCTTATTGAAAAGTACGTTATTCTTAGCGAACTTGATAGGCTAGAAGAAGAGAAGCTGTTTCCCCTTGTGGGAGAGTCTAGTACCTGAGGGTATAACCTCAGAATAAGGGATCACACATTTAAGGCACAGATGGGGATGAATTCCTTCTCCTGGAGGGCAGTGAATCTGTGGTCTTAATGCCACTCTAATGGTCTTGTAGTCTTAATGCCGCTCATCTGGAGGGTTCCATTGTTTTCTATCTATCTCTACCCAAAGTATCACTTACATTGGCTTCTTTTACTATTTCCATCTTGTTACTTCTAGTGTACCACAATAATCTATTCTTAGCCTACTCCAACTTCTCATCTACATACTCTCCATTTTTGAATGTTGTCACCAATGCAGGGTTAAGTTTCCAGGTTCACTGTTTTACCTCAATACCACTGCTTCCAACCTCTCCACAGTTGTTGCATAATCAGGCTTCATGCCAGGTATCTAGTACTGAATGAGCTGAAATACCCTATGCATAAACATTAGGAATGTCAAAGCTCCATTCTCCATTCCTTCGCTATTTGATTGCATCACTTTCTAAGGCAACTGTTGAAGGCTAAAACAGACTGTTCACAATCTCAGTGTCATATCTTTTCCCAATTTATTTCTCCAACTAGCTATTTTGTTAGTAAGAACTCTATTTGCACCTCTGCACCATTACCTGCCTTCATCACTGTCTCAGCTCACACGTTACTGAAAACTTCATCAGCCTTTATTACCTCCAGACTCGACAATTCCAAAATACTCCAACAGCTCCTGCTAGCTCTCCACATCCTACTGTCTGTAAACATGGGGTCATCAAATATTTCCTTTCCCTTTCCTTACCCATGCCAATACTTGTTCACCCTTTACTCCTGTGTTGCTGATTTGCATTGGGATCAGTTAAGTAATGGCAATTTTAAAACATAAATATATTTTCAAGTACTTAATGGTCAGGCTCCTCCTGATCTCTGCAATCTTCTCCAGTATTCACAGCTCTCCAAAATATCAGCACTCATTAAATTCTAGCCTCGTGAGTATTCCTGGTCTCATTATTGGTGGCTGTGCCTTCAAAGTTCCTTCCCTTCAGAATTCGCTTCCTGCAACTCTTCACATCTCCTTCCTCCTTTATGATGGACTTTAAAAATTCCCTCTTTGACCAAACTTTTGCCCACTTGTCCAAAGATCACCTGATGTGGAATGGTGTCAAACTTTGTTTTATAATGTACCTTAGAAGCACCTTTGAGAGTAACAACGTCATAATCACTACATGGATTTAAATTGCTACAGTTGGATACACAACTCACTTTGCTCCCATTATTGAAGCCTTCCATCATTCAGTCCCAATAATGTTTCAAGGTAGTCCTGCCCAAGTTTCTACTGGGCACAATACAAATACTGTACTTAACAAACTTAAAATAACTTCTGAATCCATTCCAGCAGTGGATGTGAAATTATTTGCTTGCTTTTGCTGTGTTGAACTTCAGCAGCATTTTAATCATTCATGAAAATATAATGGAGCTACTCGGGGTGGGGTGGGGTATATTTGTAGTAATCAGCATGACACAGCTGTATCACAGCAACGAGTGAATGGCTTCAGGAGAAATAGTTGGACAAGATTAAAGTTTATTTTGAAGAAATGCATTTTCGTTCTAGCGTTCAGAATTCTGATTTAGAAGTTGTTTTAAAATTTTTGTTGAAAATGCGAAATGTTTTGAAAGTGTTTTATTGACAGTGCCAGTCAGTGTATCTGTTTAAATAATTTAATAGGTGGTCCCGTTCGCACAGCATACATTGGCAGGTTGTTCGATCACGTACCGTGATCCTGAAGTTCCCACGTTGAGCACTTGATCTCAGATAAAGACGGTGAATTATTTTAGAAGAAAAACTGGAATTCACATTTAAATACCATAACATAAACACATTTGCAATCATAAAGTTGCAGGCCATCATTTGTGAAACCTGAGGACAAATTATTTCCTCTCATACAAAATAAGCCACCCTGAGGCATCAAATCCGGAGAAAAAGCTCAAAAATGGCATGAAATGCTGTTTTTATGAACAGTGTGGTTTTTGGTCTTTTTCATAGTCAGATCACACGACCTGTATTCTTACATATAAGCAATTAGTTCCTTATGCAAAAACAAGCTATAGAAGAAAATCAACCACAAATAATCTAATCCAATAATGTCTGAGCACATAAAACACTTAATTTGAGTTAAATTGAATGTTTGTAAAGTATAAGACTAACATTTTTTTAAAATGTTTAAAATCCACAACAATTCTTCTCCATGCTGGACTTATCCAGTTATCCATCCATTTAGCTTGGTACTTTGAATCACCCCATCATAGAGCACAGAGGCCAGTTTTGGATAAAATCCTTAATTGGCCACATCCTATCATCTGTAAACATGAGGTTATGCAAGAAAGGTCTCCAGAATAGATAGAACACATTTTAACATTACCTGCTCAATTTGATTGATCCACACTTTCATACATGCTTCAATCTTTTCCAAAGCTTCAGTGCTATTGGCTACAGCCAAATAATCTGATGGGCCTTTAATGAGCCTCAAATCAAAGGTCTCACATTCTTTCAAATTCACCTACAGTCCAAAAAATAAATAACATTTTAGAAAGACAGAAAAACAAGTTATTGTATGGCTGTGAATTTAATCAGTGCTAATCTGAAAGAGTGTAAATTCAATCCATTATTGTCATAACTCAGGCTGAAAGAGCAACATTCAGTTACAAAAGTAACTTTAATAAAGATTTCAGAAAGTTTGAATGGATTACATGTGCTATTTAACTTTGAAACCAAAGGTCAGGAGATTCTCTATGAAGAATGCCAGCCTCTCATGCTGATCATTTCACCGTACCCTATAATCCTTGAAACTCAGGATTCAACCTAACATCCAAATGCTTCACATCACCTCACACACCCATCAATGCTGCCAGCCTTATTCCCATCTCTCAATATCTCCACATACACTTCACTATTCAGCTATGACAGGCACATCACCCAAACAGAGTATTATACATCCATTAACATTCTGACCTCTTCCTTAAAGCAGAAGGTAGATTGGAGGACAGAACAGAATCAGACAAGAATGTCCACATCTACTAAAATCATGCAGAGGAGATGGTTCATTGGTCAAGAAGACAATAATGCTGAGAACACAAAGCAATGCAGTATTTTACTGTTTCATCCATCACTTAAACCTCAGTTCACCCTCAGTCTGTTATGTAGCAAGATAAGCAAGCTGCTGATGAGGAGATCTGGGGCCTCTGGCTTCCAACCCCATACACCATTCCTCACACCAAACTTTCTCTTCACTCAAGGGTGCATTCACAGATGAGGTCAGAGAACTCACAAGAAGATGAGCATTGAATGGTAAGCACACTAACATTGTCTGTACTGTCATTCCTCATCTTAACAAAACAGGGCATTCCACTCCATCAGCAACCATGTGGAACCCACCAGGCCACAGCATCTGTTGGCCAATATCAATTTCCATTACAGCACAAACATCTTCCATTCTGTATCAAAGATTCAGTGCCACTATGGAAATGTAGACTGTTGCACTCATGGTTCTGGATATTGTCATGGAGCAGACCAAACCCCCTTTAAATATATCAAGGTGATAGTCTGGACCCTAACTTTTATCCTATTTAAAGGCAAATGTAAGGTGCTGTGTTCCAGATATAATTCAATTAATCACACTACTCAGCTTTAAGCAAAACACACTTCATTCTTACACCCAGTTAAAAAGATACAAAAAGAAAGACGAATTGGTATAACATTTAATTCTATTGGAAAGTGTAGTATATTAATAGATTATTTAACTACCAAACAGCATATGTGCCAATATAGTAACATCCCATCACCACACCCTTGGCAAAAGCAAAGTCAGTAAATTAGATTGTCTCACATGCAATGTTTCTCCAGTCCAGGAGAAAAGAATATCAAGAGAAAATTCTGGCAAAGAGAAAGAACTCCAGCTTTTTTCTGTGGCTGAAGATGTCTAACAGCTTCCACTACCAACATCAAAACCCCAAAGAATGAAAGCTAAACTAAAACCCTGGTCCTTTGGGAGCCTGACTCCACCCATTCATACTGCATCTATTGTTTTAACTTTTGAAAAAAAAAGGAGCCTCACAAGCTGATTGCCTTATTGGTTTGGAAGAGACAACTCAGCACCTCTAACTCCAAACCTCTCCTCAAAAAAAAGGACAAAATACGTCCCTTAAAGTCATTGTATCGTCACAATATCTCTAACAATCCAAAGGGGTTTCCACAGTATCAAAGTAACCCATGAGTCTGTTGGCAAAAATACAGTAGATTTGCTGAGGCACTGCCCCAAGATAGTGGCAGTGGCTCTGTGAAGCACAAATCTGCTGTTCACTTTCAGGAAAACATTATTTGTACTCTCAATCCTGCCACTCTGGATGCAACTTAGACTGCTGCAGCCCAGGCCTACATGCGTCATCTGAAGATAAACCTTATAGGTGTAGAGCTACTTGAGATTACCTTCCAACATCATCTACACTCTTCTGAATTAGAAATCAACAGCCTTCCATCACCTATATTGCAGCCACTGGTGAAACACGACTTCAGAGCTCTAAGAGTCAAAGAATGACAAGAAGACAGCATTCAGAGTGACCAAAGGGAGATTAGTTTAACATTATACGCATTATGTCATGAATGAATTTATAAATTTAGATTGTCAGTAAGACCTATTCCTTCATAACAGCCAGGTTGCCGAGCATGAAGTGCATTGTCACAAATGCTAATAAACACATATCTGAGCAATGCAGAGCTTCTCCAGAGTTTTTCAAGCTATGGCAGCATTACTTGAGGATGCAAATGCAGTGTTCAATAACGTTTTTTGTGACAGTACGGCTCTCATTTTATGCCTATTATCTAAACTTTCACATATTTCAAACCAAATTTATCAGCCAATGTTAATATTGGCTCTTGTCATTCTGTAGCTCACCTGTAACTTGCTGTGTTATTTCAAACATAGGTGTCACAGAGGACTGTGCAGAATGATCTGATCATGACTACTGCCAGGAGAACAGGCATTTGACTATGTGATATCCTCATTATATTTGCATGAGAGGCGTATATTAAAGGAGTAGAATCACTTTTGGCTCAGCAAAACATTGGAGTTCCCATTAGATGTGTAATGTGAAAAGAGAAAAAGGGATGTTGTCATAGTCAGAGTCATAGAGATGTACAGCACAGAAACAGACCCTTCAGTCCAACCCGTCCATGCTGACCAGATATCCCAAGCCAATCTAGTCCCACCTGCCAGCACCCGGCCCATATCCCTCCAGACCTTTCCTATTCATATACCCATCCAGATGCCTTTTAATTGTTGCAATCGTACTAGCTTCCACCACTTCCTCTGGTGACCTGTGCAAACTCCTGTGTTCACTTTCACATTTGTTTCTGGAGAGGAAAGGATATGGAGTCTTTTTTATGTGTTATGCAGTGCCTCAGTGACCCTCTTCAGCAGTAGGCCCCCACTACATGTATGAAAAGTAGGAGCAACTGTCACCTTGACAGCCAAAGGCAATATGATCCTTGCTCTACTTTGAGGTTTCAGGTGTCACTGCATAAGTTGACAGACTTCAATCAGTGCTGCTTTAGTGAAGAAGTCTCAAGCAATAGTCCTCACTGTCATTAAACTGCTCCCAAAATACCCTTTGAAGAGCTAGTCTCCTGCTATGAACAGGGATGGGGGCATTAGTTTAATGCTGTTTAATGCTTGTTCAACTGTATGGGGTTAAGACAGGGCATAAGCTGGGGTGCGGTATTCAAAAATGACAGCGTTAATATTAAATCAGCATTGGAAAAACTGACTGAATCATAATCTGCCTACTCTGCACATCACTGGTGGCTGTTTAGGTGTGTGTGCACAGGCCCCTTTATAGTATAAAGAACTTCACTACTTCTTTGAGCTCCAGGAGGTTAGGTGTCATAGCAAGAAAGCAGTGATACACAGCTCAATTTCTCCCTCTCTCTTGGACACAGAGGGGTATATCCACAAGGATACTTACTGAATTGAGCCTTCAGGCTGACCAAGCCTCATATGAATGGTGTATGCACTCTGTTGTAAAACAGAAACTAACTCATCATGACCCTAATGTTAGTTAAATGCTAACTTTACCTAATCCAATTCAACAGACATACAGGACTGAAGTTTCCTTTGCATTTCAGGAGCCCCATGTCAAAGTCAAATGGAAGCCCCAGCATGAATTTGTTGGCACTGAAAATGACACAAGGGAATTTCCAGAGATCTCGAAATTGGATGCCTTCAAGGTTGATTCAGGACGGTAGGTCAGTCCCAGAAACAGCCAATTCTGAGGGGCGGTTGCTCTGAAGACCTGGCAGCCTGTATGTTAGAATTGATACGACAGTTTGGGGATCAACAAGGAGCTTCAACATAAGTGACAGGTGCCCATGGAGTGGTTAAATTCAAAATGGACAAGCAGGCAAAGTCCTGGATCACAGGGAAAAGTTCTTGGATGAATTGCTGGGAATGTCAAGGCTGTGCTTCTCACTTGTAGCCCCATTTTTGGGGAATGGGAGTCTCTGACACCAAATGTTCCCAGGAGCTAACGGCCACTATATGCAATAGGATCTGCTTCATCACCAGCAATACAGCGGAGGACCATTCGAATTCATCTCTGATTGGGGTCTTGAATTCACCAATTGTAAACCAACCTCCATTGGAGGGCCTGATTCAAGTGTTACCTGTTTCAGAGACATTTCATAACATGTATTAACAGGTTAATTCAAAATATCTATACCCATCTCTCATTAGTGACAGGCAAACTGTCTCCCTGCCCACCCCTCAAAACTCCCCGAATAACAGGAATGCTTTGGGAAACTGCTGCTTCTCTCAAAGCTGCAAAATTATTCCAGGAATGACTGAAAAATTGCCAAATATATTGTAATGTGTGCTCAAGGAAGGATGAAGTAGATAGAACCACAGTCCCTCTTACATTTATCAACCTTCTTGGATGCAGCATTTAATTGTTAAGACTTGTAGGCAGAAGAGGACTTATTAAATATTTTAATGTGCAAATGAAATGTATGTTATAGCAATTGCTTACTTTCTCCATCAGGCTTTCCTGAGCACCAGACAGAATGCTCACAAACCCATCCAATGAGTTCAGGAAGTCTTGGCGTACACTACTGGCCTGAGGACTGCTCAGCTCTCCCCAACCATCATTCATCTTCTTCAAGGCAGGAACAAACACTTCTGACAGGAGTTGTTCAGCAGCTTTCAGCAATCCAACATCAGATGTATCAAGAACATTGAAGGTTACATCCTAAACAAATTATAGACAAAACGGAATTGCCTTCATCAACAATATTTTAATGGGTTATATATTTAGTTCAGTCCATTAACATAATAAACATAACATATAATTGTTTTGTTACATATTACTACTATCACAATGGATAGAATCTTCTACTCCCAATGAAGGCTGGAATGATATTTAATCTTGGTTGTAATGTACCTAAACCCTGCTGCCTTCCCATTATTGTGGGATAGTTCTGAACAGGAAGGCTCACGGTGGACCTTCCCACACAGCTGCCAATTGAAGCCCTTAAATGACAAATGAAGGACCAATTAAAGGCCACAAGTCATCATCACTGCCATTAACCCAGCTGCAAACAGGCTTATCACCATGCAGTGCTCATGAAAGCTGCTCCCCAATGTTCAACATGTCAGGTCATGGGGGGCCTCAAGCAAAGTCGACTAGTTTATATGACTGGAAGCCTGCCATCCAGTGAGGTTCTGCTGGGATCAGTGTTGGAGCCCTTGCTTGTGGTACATGTAAATAATTTAGACTTGAATGTAGGAGGCCTGATCAGTGAATTTGCGGATAAAATGAAAATTGGTACATTGGAAAACTGTGAGGAGGATAGCCTTAGATTACAGGAGCATATCGATGGAATGGTCAGATGGGCTGATCAGTGGCGAATTCAATCTGGATGATGTGAGGTGATGCACTCAATCAGAACAAACAAGGCCAGGGAATACATGATGAACAGTAGGACCCTGAGAAGCACAAAGGATCAGAGGGAATTGGTGTGAATGTCCACCGGTCCCTTAAGGTAGTGGAACAGATAGATACAGTAGTTTCAGAGGCATTGTGATACTTGCTTTTATTAGCCAACGTTTCGAGTTTAAGACCAGGGAGGTTACACTGGAACTGTATAAAACGTTGGATAGGCCACAGCAAGGGTATTGTGTGTAGTTCTGGAATCCACATTGTTGAATGGATGTGAATACACTAGACTGGGTGCAGAGGAGGTTTACCAGGATGTTGCCTGAGCTGGGAAGTTTTAGTTACGCACAGAGTATTAAACTGGCTTGTTTTCCTTGAAGCAAAAGAGACTGGAAGAGGGACATGATTGAGATGTATAAAACTGTGAGGGGCATATATAGGGTAGACATGAAGAAACTTTTCCCCTTGGTGGAGGGACCAATGACCAGGGGTCACAGATTTAAAGTAAAAGTATAGAGGGAATGTTTTCACCCAGAGGGTGGTGGGAATTTGGTAGTCACTGCCTGTATGGGTAGTAAAGGGAGAAATTCTCATACCATTTAAGAATTTAGATGTACACTTGCAATATCAAGCAAACAATGCCATGGGCCAAGTGCTGGAAAGTGGGATTAAAACAGGTCGAATTTTGATCGTGCAGACTCGATAAGCCAAAGGGCATTTTTCTATGCTGCAGAATCTATGACTCTTTGAATCTCTGGCTAAAGAAATGAACATCAGGAAGTCAATGTCCCTACCCTTGCTTCCAGCCATCAAGACCCCTCTCTATGACCCCCAACCCGAGAAACCAAACCCCACCCTCCCAATCGCTTGACTTTGTCCTGATCTTTTCTGAGCCTGAGGCCCAATGGTGGTTTCATTGCTTTTTGTTTGGTTTATGGCTCAGATAGCCTTTGTTGGAATAAGGAGTCTGGGTCTCATGCCAATTCTCCAACCAGTAGGCAAGTCCTCAGACACCTCAAGAAGAGTGCAGATAGACAACAAATCCAAATTCATCCTATTCCCCCAGTACAGAGGAAATCTGCATGGACCTATGCAGGCATGGACTATTTTGACAATACTGGCATTAGTTGCTTCAAGACTTACAAAATTGAAGGCACATATTTTTTACAAATTGACTTTTATGTTATAACTTTATTCTAATGATTTGTCATCTACTTTTGGAGAAAATGTTTTGATTGAATTTGCTTCAATTACGATCCTACTAAAAATTCCTGTAATGTCTAGTTAATCCAAAAACTGCTTCAGTGCATAAATCAATGAGGCTTTTTAGCCAGGCCAAGCTGAAATTTTGCACATTCTGCATCTAATAGATATGTCTCCTTAATATTAGGGATGCTTTTCTGGCCAATATTAAAGGACTTAAATTATTCACTGCCTTCCACTAACAATGAATTTACAGTCCAGTAACATTCATCAATGATTTCATGAAAAGGTATGCATTCAGAAGATTTATTTTTGCCTTCTTTAATCTCTGTGCTCTATCATCATTTATGATTCCAATGTTCAGATCTTGAATGGTGATCTAAGCACTTGCTCTGTTTGTGCCTGTGTCACAAGTACACATCATCACTGAACTTCAGGCAGGTACTATAAGACAAAGTACTTTGTCAGCATGCACGAGTTATATTTGTCACATGAACCAAGAACCACATCATTATTTTCTTAGATAGCAATGACTTCAGCTTTGATACTTCAAATCCAGGGTGACCATGCCCCTCTCTCCCCACAATGTCATCCAAGGATTTCACAAAGACTACTGGTTTTTGTTTACTTTTTACAGAGAAGCTGTGGTTTTCGATCTCCTGAATCAGGGGTATATTTTCCCACATGTTGTTGTTTCAGATTGCAGATTTGCAGTTCAGCAGTAGAACCCACTTGGCTTCTTCTCACCTGTTACTGGGATGAAGCACCATATTCCCCTTTCTCCACACTATGGAAGCATTGAGCTTTGTAAGATCACAATGTAAAGTGGTAGTGCTTCATTCATCAACATCTTTATTCTTAAGCACTTGTTTGAAAAGTACTGGAAAGGCATTAACTGTCAAGAAAGTATTGGTTTGTAGGATGCAAGCAATGCTCCTATTATCATCTGATTTAAGTTTGTGAGTAACTAGTTCAACAATGGATCCTTTTTGCTTTATTTCATATATGGCACTAGGCCGAAGTACAGTCAGCCCTTTTGTCCATTGCACTTTGTACCTGATCTGCTAATTTTACAATGCAGGATAGAAGGATCATCCTCTTGACTTTCTTCATCCTTAAGCTTTTGGTTGAAGGTCATAGGTAAAGGTTACAACTATCAAGTGAGCTCTTGACTGTGCATTACCAGCATCAGAAGTGTAGTAGTCACTGTCACATTTTCTTGAGTAGATTAATTGCCAGGTTGGGTAAAGTGCCATCCTAGTACAGTTCATATTTGCATATGGTTTGATATCTGCCCCAACCTTTGGTCACATTGTATAAGACTGATCTAGCCTTGCAACATTTTGCTTGATTTTCATTCTTGATTTTCAATTTGTCAGAGATCTTTTCCATACTTTCCAAATCACAATTAAAAGTAATGACATGCTTCTTTAGAATTTGTGACAGATCAGTCTCAGAATCTGATGAACAATTTAGTTCAGCCCAGTTGAATTTGATTTTCTCCATTCACATTCTTTCCAATAAAACTGGAAAGTTTCCTTTGACAACACAAAGGACAAATCCTCAGACTGATCTTATAACTCAATATTGACATTATTACAACGTTGAAAAAGTACCATTTTACCTATGTTCTTTGGACAATTTCTACTTTTTGTTAAAAAAAAAATGTTTTTCTCGTCAACCTGTTCAGAGATGTTACTCTACACCTCTGGAGCAAGTGGGACTGGAACGCAGCCCCCTCCCCTGGTCCAGTGGTATGGACACTACCACTGTGCCACATGAGCCCGAGGACAAATTTTAAGGGTTGCAGCATCATGTGGCTGAACTGCTTCTGATACACACTTTCAGGCATCAATGAAATACCTCCATTCTTCCCAGTTTGCCTTTCAGTAAGGGAGTGACACCATACCACTTGGTGTTGCCAGTAACAGCCAGTGTATTTGATAACAGCTCCTCTTCACCCTTTTTGCACTGGGTCGCTTTTCTTCTCACTGTATGGTTTCTATGTTTTGGCTGTACATTGTTAATGTTTCTTCCTCAAACACAGCCATTGACTGTGCCCTTTGTAGTAAATGAAACAAGGTCAGCCAGTTGGATCTCATAGAATATGAGTTCACTGATTGGACCAGGTTAACATCCCAATCAGGACGTCCTGGCTGACAGTTATGAACATGTGTGTGTGGAGTGCATTATTTCTCCCTCCAACTCTATTTTGATTTAGTCCCTACCCTCCCCCTCACTGTTTTGATCACACAGCACTGTCCTTTGATGTGAAGGGCAGTGTTTGTCACTGGCCACCTGGGTGTTTTCCTATCTTCCTGGTGGTGGAATTTGAATAAAGATTCGTGCACTTTGTGTCTTTCACTGTGTCTCACACCTGCACACACACACCATGGGTGCTGGGGAAAAAATAAGCACTACTGCACTTAGGTGGTAGTGTGGGGGGTAGAGAAAAAAAAACAGAAGTAATTAATAATAAAAAAGGAAAGAAAAAAATAAACAGGGGGTCACACCTGCACAAAACATAAACAGGAGTGTTGCATTATTTCTCCAAAAAAAAAATGAACATGTGTGTCAGGGGCTCTGTTCACTCCAGGAGCCAGCTCTGTGCTAGCTGGACCAGTGTCATCCACATTTAAATAGAAGGTGATTGGTGACAGGAGTCTGGCCTTTGTGGAGTTATTTAACCTATTTTGCTGCAGTTTCTGCATACAGCTTCTTCATACTGCAATTTGCTGTTGTGTGACCCTGCTTTTTCACACCAATGGCACTTTTGAGTCTGCATCGCTGCTTGTCTCTCAGCCACCATTTTGTGAACTCTCTCAGCCACCATTTTCGAAGGGTTCTGAAGAAGGATCACTGGTCCCAAAACATTAACTCTGCTTTCTCTCCACAAACACTGCCAGACCTACTGAGTTTTTCCAGCTATTTCTGATTTTGCTCACCATTATTCTGGTTGCATTATAGAATCTGAACCTTTCAGCAATCACCACGGTTTTGGTGAAAAATGGTTCAGTAGGATTCCTGTTATTTCTGCACAACTTTTGGAATCCAGCTTCTCTTGCTGTACCAGATTCCTCATAATACTCAAGGACCCAGGGATGACACTGTCTGCTGCAATTTTAATAGATTGAAAAAGACCACAGAAATGCTGTGTAGGAGTTGCAGCTCGCTATATTGTCATCATACAGTCCTTTGTACCAACTTTTCCCACCTTTATTTTTACAATGGGAAGGACCAACCATGAAAGATTTGGCACCTTGTTTCTTTCCATATAAAACAAACTATTCCTGAGGTTGCCTGATCCTTTCCAAACCTATAACCCTAACACATATTTCCCTCCATGTCGGATCGTCGTTATTCAATGGTCCCTCACCATGGTACATGTGGCAAGCTTCTTCTACCAGGCTCATCTCTTTTGTTCTGACGATCTGAGCTTTTTTTTTTGAGGAAGGGACAATGTGGCCAATACAATGGGCTGAATGATCTACTGCTGTGTCATCAGGGTTTATTTGGACATAGGTAAAAGGCTCACTGATGTGAGTTGTGCTGTTGTGTGGGAGAGGAACTGCGAAGAAGGTGGACAGATGGAAGAAGAAAGAGTGATGTGCTCAGGTTCATGTGGGGCATCATCCCTGGGTGAATTTTTTTTCCCCTCACGAACTGTACCTGATTCGATGCAGTGATGACGCTTTTGATTTCATTTCTTCTTTTCAACTACATGCCTCTGAGATCAGTAGTGAGATCCATGATTTTGCTTCTTTTCAACAAATTTTATACTCATGGCCAATTACCAAAGCTTTATTATATAAGGTGTCCACTCTGCAGACAGCAAGATTAAACTGACCTGTGGCCGATGTTGGACATCAGGTAACCAGACCCTTAAAAGGATAACCCACCAAAACTTGTGAAATACACAACATTGCTTATCTCTCTTTCTCTTCCTCCCTGGAGAACGGTCAATCTTCAAGCTATATTTATACCCTTCTCTCCTCCTGACAAACATATAACAACCAGCCACAAGTACTAATGATACTTGAATCTTGTATTTACAAGTGGTGTGCTCAGGATCATTTGTATTATGCACAAATTGTTTAGTAATAAACAAACATATCAACGGGATAATCTTTACTTGCAAAATTTCTGGAATCACATTATTGTATGTGCCTGTAGAATTAAAAATCATTCTCAAATTGTACATGATATCTGAAATGTCCATTAATGGTGTAGAAGTTATGGTTTTTAAATACACTCTTTAATTATTCAGTAGATAAATACATCATGTAATGTGGTGCTAACCAGAAAATCAGCTTGAGTGGTATGGTTTGAGGGATAAATATTAGCTAAGATTCCAGTGTAACACCCTCATTATTTTCAAATAATGTCACAGGATTTTCCTCATCCAATCGGAGAGAACAGATGGAATTTCAATACAATAGGTGCTCAAATCCCTGCAGCAGAGTTTGAACCCACAATCTTCTGAATTAGAGATGAGCGTGCTCCCATTGAACCAAGATTTACGATTTTACTTTCACACATGAAAAATACAGTCATGGCTGTGCAGTTGAAAAACTGATCTAAAACCTAGAACCATATCAAAGCATAATTCGCCATCTTTTAAGAGAAGAAAAGAGAAAGGTAACAGGAATTGGGAAAGTCAGGAAAGAGGGGGCTGACCTGTTGACATCCAGACAGAAAGTTTTGATGTAAACCATTTTTTTCAAGTCAAGACCAAGATCCCATGGGGTCCTAATGAAATTATTCAGCTTACTTTGGACCATATTGTATGCACTTCTGTGCATTCTCAATGCAATTACTTTAAAATTATTTCTTATGACTTCCTCAAGGATACATTACTATCATGTAGTATAATGTTATGAAATGAATATGTACCAAATGAGGCTTTCAAGCAGCAAAAGTATTGCCAGAATGCCTAGCATGTGCATCAGAAGGCTTGCTTTAGCCAGACTACTATCACACAGCGTACCCGTTTCCAGTGGAGTAATACACTTGCCCTTTCACAATGCTCTAATTCCAACTTTGAAGGGCATAAGTTGATACCCACAATTTGCTAAGCTGATATACAAATCATTGTTCACTGATAACAAGGAGACACTGCACATGTCAGGAATCTTGCCACACTAGAAGCAATAAAAATCACATGAACCATCTTCCATGGGCTCTTCTTTAGTGCTTCCAAGTAGCAGATTTAAAAACATCTCTGACCAAGTTTATGATCAATGTGTCTTCCTTAACAACGGTTAGTAAGGCAGGAAGCAGCAGTGGAATGGGACAGAATTGTCATCAAAGGATTAATATATTACCCAAGTATTCTAATTTGTAGTTTCTGAAATCTGTTCAATTTCTTACCTTGTGTACATTATCAATAGTGATTGCTTTGGAGGTATTAGATCGCAGAAAAATTATACAAACACCAGTGAGTGCCACATCTTTCCCCTCAGTCACAAATATTTTTGGTTTCTTGCCTCGCCCAGTATTCGGATTTGTTCCTGCTCCAAGAAGGCCTATGGGCCCTGGAAAAGAAGTTGACAATAAATTTATCAAAAGTATTCACTGACATCAATCACTTCTTGCTGTTTGAGATATTTCTGGACAGTAGCCTCAAATATGGGCCCCTTACTAAAGAGAGAGTGTCCCAGACTAAAAACGCCCTCATCTCCAATCTGAGAATTTCCTGACCAGTGCAAATAAAGTCCATTTGGGATATGGACCTCAGTTTTAGGCTCACTCACATAGATCGCAAAATGCCTGAATTAACTTCTACTCATCTTACAAAGAAGGCAGTTGGGAATATTACAGAATGTCTTCTCAGGCTTTGATCACAACATTTTGCAGTGGGAAACCTATCCCAGCAATCACAACCTCCATCAGCTGGCAAATGCCTGAAAAGTACCCTTCATCCCAAAAGGACACAGCAGTAAACGTGCAAATGGCACATACTGATCCAACTTGCTTTGAACACTTCAAAATTGACCTCAAGTACATTCATTTTCAAGTTTTTTTTGTTTATTGGCTTTTCTCTTTAGGCTAACAAGGATACCAACCAGTACCTCATAGATGCAGTGATTTCCCATGACTTCACATATTTTGGCAGGGCAAGGTGCTGAACTTTCAAAGTAAATGAAAAGGTTTCTGGTGATCACCTAATTCACAATTATATTTTTTGACCATTAGAAAACATAAACATTCTCATTCCTGCCATCTGTGAGATGCAGAGTCTGAGACACAGATGAAATGAGATCAAGACACCAAACGTAAAATTTACTACAATTCCTTAGAAATTCACAGACCAGTGTCTTTAAGCACATGACATTCCTCCATCAACAACAATGATACCAAGGGCCTATTTTCATGACTAAGCAGTAACAGGCTGACGTTCTCATCCCGGTCAACAAACCATTTGGTAATTGCTACAAACTTTCCTGTTTCAGTTGTGAGTCTGCTTGTAATGCACAAATCAGGGTCTTATTACACCATAATATTCTTCTTCCCAAAAACCTGTTGAAGTACCAATGCATTAGGTAGAGCATACATTCCTTAAATTTATAATGAGCAGAGAGTAGGCTAACCAATCCAAAAGAATTATAGCAAGCCACTCATCAAAATAGAAATGAATATCATAAGAATTTGTTTAGGGTGAGGAAAAGCATGAAATTCCATCCACCCAGAAACTTACTATTTTCTTCTTATTATTTCTAAACCGTTTATTGTAAAATTTCTCACACTAACCTCACACCTGACAGCAAAGTACCTGCAATCTCTCATTTTGTTTAATTCATTCATGGGATGTGGCATCACTGGGAAGGCCAGCATTGTTGCCCATCTGTAATTACTTGTGAAAAGGTGGGGATGTGCTGCCTGCTTGAACCGCTACAATCCATCTGGTATGAAAATGCACACATTATTGCTACAAAACACATTTTCTTGTAATCTGTTTATTGACTGGACCTACCAGATGTACACAGGTGACAAGACAGGTAAATGGGTGGCGGCATGGTGGCTCAGTAGTTAGCACTGCTGCCTCACAGCGCCAGGGACCCAGATTCGATTCCAGCCTCAGGTGACTATTTGTGTGGAGTTTGCACATTCTCCCCCTGTCTTCATGGGTTTCCTCCAGGTGCTCCGGTTTCCTCCCAGAATCCAAAGATGTGTAAGTCAAGTGAATTGGCCCTGCTAAATTTCTCATAATGCTCCGGGCTGTGTTGGTTAGGTGCATTAGTCAGTGTTAAATGTAGAGTAATAGGGTAGGGGAATGGGTCTGGGTGGGTTACTCTTCAGAGGGTCGGTGTGGACCTGTTGGGCCAAATGGCCCGTTTCCACACAGTAGGGATTCTATGATACTATGAAAGATCTAGAGTGTGTCAGGAAATACTTCTAAGAGCAGTATGTTACTGAACTTGCCCAGGAACAAACTATTTTAAATCTAGCAATGTGCGCTACGGTAGCTTTAACAATATTCTTGCGGTTAAGTGTCCCCCGAGGAGGGTGATATTGTATCATAGCAGAATTTCAAATTCAGGTTTAGGAACAGCAACTTGATGAGAAAGATGAACCACTAGAATTAACAAAGGCAGTCAAGGAGTATCTAAACAAAAGCTAATTCATACAAAGTGGCGAAAATTAGTGGTAAACTAGAGGATTGGGAACTTTAGGCACATCAAGTAGTTCCACAACTGCATGTCAGTTATACACCATAGTCTGGTTTTTGAGAAGTTTATTCTGTACCTCTGAGAACTTGAACAAGTGATAGCTTGGCAGGTTTCTTTTAGCTTGGCTTCCCATCAGGATCTCTGTCGACAATGGTAAACCCACAGAGCAGGTTTGCTTCAGGGATTAAAATCCTTTTTACCAGCCCATCCCTACTACACAGAGGGCAGTTAAGAGTCAACTACATTGCTTTTGGTCTGGAGTCATATACTGAGGCAGATTTCCTTCCCTAAAGGAAATTAATGAATTACATTTTCCCCCTATAATAATGAACAGTGGTTACATATTGCCATTAGGCTACATTTGTATTCCAGACTTTTTCATTGTGTTTAAACATCAGTATTAAGGAGGGATTTGAACTCATGTCCCTGGAACATTAGCTTGGGTTCTAAATTACTAGCCCAGTGATATTATCACTACACCAGCACAGTGAAGGTGTGGATATATAATTCCAAGTCACGATGGTGTGCGGCTTGGAGAGGACCTTGCAGGTCGTAGTGTATTTATGAATCGGCTGCCCTTGTCTTTCCACATGGTAGAGGTTAGAGGTAAGGAGAGTCTGAACAAGTTGTTGCAGGTATCTTGAAAATGGTATATACTGCAGCAACAATGTGCTCATAGTGGAGAGAATGAATGTTTAACATGGTCAATAAGGCGAAAATCAAATAGCTGCTTTGTTCTAAAAATGTCTTCTTTGGTGTTGTTGGAGTTGCATTCATCCAGGCAAATGGAGAGTATTCCATCAAACCTGACTTTGCCTTGTCAGTTGTAGGCAGGTTTTGCGGTAAGTCAGGAGGTGAGTCACTCACTGCAATATTCCATCCTTTTGTAACCACAGTACCTAAATGACTGGTCCAGTCAATGATAACCTCCTCAATGATGATTATGGTGGGAGGGGGGGGGGGGGGTGTTGTTTGGAATCTGCAGTGGTCAAAGAAAGTTGGTCAGATTCTCTGTGTTGGAGATGAGTCTTCACATGGCACTTAGGAGGAATGATGTTACTTGTCACTTGTCAGCCCAAGCTTAAATGTTGCTCAGGTCTTGAGAATAAACAAACAAAACAATCACTGGCCAGGTGGGATTTGTCTTTTTTTTTGTGGGCAGGGCATATCTGGGCAACTTTTGACATTGTTGGGTGGGCCCTACTGTTTTAGTTGCAATGGAACAGCTTTTCATGATAAGGATAGCTAGTTCTGAAGTACCAGTATTCAACACTACAATCAGGATATTGTCATGGCCCATAGCTTTTACATCTCATGATTCAGCCTTTTCTTCATGCCAGGAAAAGTGTATCAAATTAGCTGTATAATTTACATTGCTGGAGAAGTAGTTGGAAGTCTATCATTCTATTCAAATTGCCTGAAGACTGTTATCTCTGATGCAAGGATTCTTATGAGGTAGCTGCTATGGATCACTTACTCAGCATTTCTGGCTGAAAATAGTTAGAAATATCACAGCTTTGACTTACACTATGACATAGAAAAAGTGAGGTGTGTAGATGCTGGAGGTCAGAGTCGAGAGCGTGGCACTGGAAAAGCACAGCAAAGTCAGGCAGCATCCGAGGGGCAGGAATCAAAATTTCGGGCATAAGCCCTTCATCAGGAATCAGCTCCTTCTGATGAAGGGCTTACGTCCGAAACATTGTTTCTTCTGCTCCTCGCATGCTGCCTGACATGCTGTGCTTTTCCAGCACCACACTCTCAACTTATACTAAGACTTGCTGCGCTCCCCAATCATTGGGGATCAGGATATTGTGGAACATCTTTCGCTTGTTAGTTGTTTAATTGTCCATTACCATTTACAAACATAACTGGCAAGAATGCAGACCTTTGATTTGATCAGTTTAATGTGTGATTACTTTGCTCGATTACATGCAGCTTTCACTGTTTCACGTGTAGGTAGTCCTTTGGTGTAGTTTCACCGGGTTGGCACCTCATTTTTAAGCTAGCCTTAGGTTCCTCACAGAATGATCTCCAGCATTCTTTACAAAACTAAGGTTGATCTCTGATCTTAATGCTATGCCAGAACAAGAGAAATTAAGCCGTTAGGTTATTAGTTGTGGCTAAACACAATCCTGCTACAACTGATGGTCCACACCTTATAAATGTCAGTTTTGTGTTGTTAGATCTATTCCAGATCTATCCCATTTAGCACGATGGTATTGGCTCACAACATAATGGAGCCTGTCCTCTGTGTGAAGACCAATCTTTTACCAAAACAGTCATGGCCAGATACATCAGTGATGGGTTAGCTGGTAAAGGTGAGGTCAATGGCAATTTTTCTTTCATCACCATGGATCCATTTGAGAATAAATGTCCTTCAGGACTTAGCTAGTTAAGTCAGCAGTGGTGCTATGACAAAGAGTCATGTTGACTTGAAAATGTCGCTTGCTTTCTCGCCATGGATGCTGCCTGACCCGCTGTGATGAAGACTTTTTTTTGTTTTCAGCTCAGATTCCAGCATCTGCAGTAATTTGCCCCTCTCAGCAAGGATATTTCCTGCTCATTACCACCAATCACCCTCTCTCGGCTGATGAATCAGTGCTCCTCCATGTTGAATTTCATTCAGAAGAAGAAATGAAGGTAGCACCATACGTTTCAATTGTGTGGCTCTTTTGTGATTTCTCCCAATGAGAAAGCACTCCAATACCATAAACTTATTTAAAATTTAGTCACCAGATGACAGAAGCCGGAATACCAGTTAAAACTGAAATTGTAAATTGATCCCTTCAAAAACATTTTCATGCTGTTAATAACCTGCTCTGCCAGTTGTGTTCATACTACATTTAATATACTACATGTTAAATTTCAAGTTCACAACAGTCAGAATGTATAAAACCTATTTGATTCAAATAATTTATTTGCAGGAAAATAGTGAAACCATTTTGAGATTGAACTTAATGAAAATTGAGCAGCATATAAATGGAACAGGCGATCAATTTATAATCAACAATTTTGTGGTATCAACAAAGGTAAATATCATTCACATTGCACTGAATATCAATTATATTATCCTGCATGAGCAGGATTTTCTATGAAGTAAGTTTTAAAATGTGATAAGTTTTTGGATTAAATATCATGAGCAGGATTTCATGGTAACTTGCCAGGTAATTATCGGTGGTAAGGACCAGATGTTAGGATGAAAATGATTTGAATACAATTTTATCCAATGTAACAGCAGATTTCCTTCCATTATCTCTAACAGAAGGATAGTTTTAACAACTTAAAAATCTAACTATTTATTCAAAACCCAGATCGCGCACCAGCACAGCTGTCAGTGTCATTTTGACAACGATAATCCAGCAACCATCAAGGTTAAGTTTTCTGGTGCTAATTTAATTTGACAATTTACCAAAGTGAAATGTGAACTGCTAACATACTGGTTGCTACCCAATGCAATAAGCACAGCACTACATAAATGATGCATATAGCTGATCCACAGGATCTTCAGAGAGAGGGATATAATACTAAGCAGGACAACAGGGAATTGTAAAGTTTGATGCCTGTGTGAAAACAATACTTCTCAGTTGTACTAAAAACTCAACTACAATCATGTTTTCTGAACAAGAAAAAGCTCACGGTACCTTAACAAGTTTATCTCAGCAGCAACTGAATCATACAGATTAAAGATCCCTTGTTTACTTCCAGTTAGCTCTTTTCAACAGGGAAATGGTGGGTGGCCTCATCATTTCTGGCTTTGGAAGAGGAAAACTGACCTCTGTGATGATGCTGCTCCTTTAATAAAGTTAGGTTGTCCTTGGATTTTTTTCAGAGGGATTGTTAACACATAGATTCCAAAATGTCTGGGTTTACCTACTTGAAGAAACTTTTAAGTTTTTAAACAACACTTGTACAATGAAAGGGGAGTGGCCAGTTCTCTCAGCTCAGCTTTTCTCTGGTGTGGTTTAGTTTGTTTTTAGCAAGCAGTCTGGCTGTTGGAAGCTGCTGGTCAAAGCAGCAGCTACATGGAAAAAATACGTCCCATGCTGAATCTCTCTGCCATCTTTCTCTCTCCAGTAAGACCATGTGTTTGATTTTACCCTTTTTTTAACCAAGGGGTCTTTTTGGGAATTGTTGCAGGAATCTGGAACAGTATCATTAAGTTGGGATAGTGTGTTGGGTTTTTGGATAGGTTAAGTTATTCTGTATTCTGTTCTCTTTTGTGTTTCATGCGGTACTCTGCAAATAAATTCTGTTTTGTTTAAAACCGAAGGGTTTTCACCAGCTGCATCCTGGAATATCCACTTTACACCTGCTCAAAATAACTAGAAAAGATAAAGTCTGGGCTACCTTCTTGAAACATTTTGAGGGGGTCTGGCCTGGTCCTGAAGACCTATATTGCTGTTTCCACCCACTAGTAAAACAGTGTTCACACAGAGATGAATTATGAGAAAGTACAGAATTGGATTCAAATATACAGATGCCTCCAATGATCAAATATCCTGCTGATGTCACTGTCATAAATAACAACCACTAAAGACGCAATGTCAAGGGTCAACCAATGCAGTTGGAACTGTATCTCAGCAAAGAGATCACACATTGAGATGATAACAATGCAGAATTCATATGAACCATTATGTTAGACACTTTCAGTGAATTGAATAAGTACTCTAACTGTATTCAACTATCTGAAAGCTGTACAATGTCAAAAATGTCTTATTGAACACAACAATACATTCCAAAAACTCAATGCTAGGCAACAGCTGAACAACATTGTCACTTAGACAGCTTTTTCTGATAATGCATCTTGTTATCAGTGATACAAAAGAAAGAGTATGGAGAAATGCTTTCTAACTCTAAGTCACTCGGCTAAAATAATCAGGGATAGGATTAATTCACTTTATCTTTTACTTGTTTTTGTTACCTGTTTCAGCTGGCTCTATTTCTTGATAATAAAACAAGAGATGAGGAAGTCCTCCTGCAGCAAAAAATGAATCTACTCGTTCAATCTGTAACATTAAAAGAAGCCAAAGAGGCAAAAAATTGTAACTTGTAAATTAACGTGGAAGAACATTTTCTAAACTAGATATTCTCAAATGTAATTTAGTAAATGGAAATCACATTAATTTCAAAAACCAAAAGCACTTTAAGGAAATTGAAAACAGCATTTATTCTATTAGTGATTTTGACCACAGCAAATTGTGCAATTCCTCTTCACATTTGTCAAGTAACAAAGAAAGAACTGCAATATGCATAGCTTTTCACAGCCTCAAAAGTTCTGAAGTGCTTGCAACCAAATGAAGTATTTTGAAAAGCATTGTGGAAAATGTGGCAATCAATCCAAACAGAGGATCATTCTATAAACAGCAATGAAACAAATCACTAGATAATCTTTTAGTGATATTGAGTGAAGGTTAAATATTTGCCAAGAGACTGGGAAAAACTCACAGCTTTTATATGAGATTTTTCTTTTACTTGAGGTGGGGCCACTGATGACAGCTCATCCAAAAGACATCACCTCCAACAATGCATTACACTTTCAAAATAGCACTGAATTCGAACCAAAATTATACTCTCAAATTTTTGCAATGTGACTTTGATCCCTCTCTGCCTGATGTAAAGGTAAAAGTGACACCTACTGAGCCAAAGCTGACACATTTGTAATGTGCACTGTAGATAATACCTTGGCAGAACAGATCATCCATATTTTGAAGAAAGCACCCCATGTTTGTTTATCTACTGTCCTCAGCAGTAGGCAGCATCAGCGCTGTAATTCAGTCAAGCACATTTGACTGACACAAAAAACAAAATTAATTTAACTTTTGAGTCACAAGCTCATAGTGCATTCTTGGCAAACAGCTCAGATATCCATTAGACTGTTAACAGAGCTGAGCCCACAGAAAAACAATGTTGATTGACAGGTCTATAATTTATGCATTGATTTCACAATGTTTATTTACACAAGTTGAACATGTTTGCAGTTTTAGCTGTTGATAGTTTAAATGGTTTGGATGATTGTAACTTTCAATGGGTTATAGTAAAAGGGGGTTTCTTAGGAAATTGAAAACATCTCAATGAATGAGAGCTAATCTCAAAAAGCTTTCTTTCACACATTCTATTTTCACTGTAGGGGTTGGTGGTTCTATATAGTGTATATTCTATGAATGAACATAGAAGTACTATAGTAATGACATGGGGGCATGAAGGGCTAAAGGGTGGGTGAAGGGTCATAACTTGGCATGAGGGGTGAAAGAGCTTAGGAGGAAGTGGGTTACTTGGAGTGCAGCATAGCTTAACCCAAAGGGTATTAGGGGTGATAATGATGAGTGAAGAACTGAGATGCCATGAGCATGAGGTTCCATGGGATCATGTGAGAGCATTGCTAGGCATGGGGGGATTCATAAGACATCTTGCACTTACATGTCAGGAGGTTTCCTCATGCAGACCATGGTTCATAAAACTGAGAAGATGTCGTGAACCATGTCTCTTTGAAAAGCTAGCCTGACAACATAAACTTACAAGTGAGGAACTAGAGTAGGCCACTTCTCTAGTTCAAGCCTGCTCTGCCACTCAATAAGATCATAGCTGATCGATTTTAACCTCAACTGTACATTTCTGCATACCCCCGATAATCTTTTATCCCCTTGGCATTCAGGAATCTACCTGCTTCTGCCTTAAAAACATTTTAAGATTCTGCATCATTGCCTTTCAAGGGTATTCCAAAAACTCACAACCCTCTCAGAGAAAAATGCTTCCTCAACTGTGTCTTAAATGCACCATGTCCTCCAGTTCTGATTGACATAGCAGAAACATCCTTTCCTCATCCACCCAGTCAGGTCCAATCAGGACCTTGTAAAGTTGCAATTAAAGCACCGCTGACCCTTCTAAACTCCATAAGATACAGGCCTGCCTTTCTGCAGAAAGTAAACCAAGTTTGGTCTTGTAAACGTTCTCTGAACTATTTCTAAGGTGTTATCATCTTTCTGCAAGTACAGTGACGAGTATTGTACATAGTAATCCAGATGTAGCCTCACCTGTGCCCTATAAAACTGAAGAATAACCTCTCCATTCTTGCATTCAATTTCACTCTCAATAAAACTATTTGTTTTCTGATTAATTTCTGTACCTGCATGCTATCTTTCACAATTACTGCACTAGGACACAAATTGCTCTGCATCTCAGAACTCAGCAAACACTCAGCATTAAATGCATGTTTCTTTTAAAGTCTTACTGCTAAAGTGGACATTTCCATACTTTCCCACATTATAATCTTTGTCAGATCTTTGCCCACTCACTTAATCTATCTATATCATTTTCAAGACTTATTATGTCTTCTTCACAATTCATTTTCCTACCTACCTTCGTGCCATCAGGAAATTCAGCTACCATACCTTTGGTTCCTTCCTTCATATCATTTACATAAATTGTAAGGAGTTCCAGCCCCAGCACTGACTCATGTGGCACACTACTTGTGAGACCTGCCTGCTTGAAAAAGACCTATTTATTCCCAGTTTCTGCTTCCTGATCTTCAACCAACCTTCTACAATGCCAATGTGTTACCCTCAAAGAACAAAGAAAATTACAGCACAGGAACAGGCCCTTCGGCCCCTCCAAGCTTGCGCCGATCAACATCACAAGCCTTTATTTTCAACAATAACTTTGATATAGCACTTTATCAAATCCCATTGGAAACCTAAGTACCATACATCAACTGGTTCCCCTTTATCCAGTGCACAGGTCACTCCTTCAAAAGGTAGGACACCAAGTTGTCCTGATGGCCACTTTCACTCTTGCATGGGGTGCATGAAAATCCAGACATGCAAATCTACAATGGAAGCTGAAGTGAAAATGATAGAATTCACATCCGATATCCAAAATCTAATAGCCTTGGACTATGCTGGAATTTCAATTTTCTCAGAGTTTGGATTACCTGTTTAAATCATACAAAACTTACTTCCCTTTGACAAAACCAAGTTGGGTCTGCCCGATTACCTTGAACTTATCCAAATGCTGCTTTATGACATCTTTAATAATAGCTTCTAACATTTTTCTTATGTCAGTTGTTAAGCTAATTGGTCTGTAGTTTCCTATTCTCTGCCTCCCTCCCTTCTTGAATAAAAGTTTCATTAGCTATTTTCCAACTTAAAGTAACTTTCCCTGACTCTAATGTTTAAGAATATTAAAACCAACATACCAACAATCACACTGGCTACTTCCTATAAGACCCTCAGATGAAATCTATCAGGACTCGGGCACTTGTCATTTTGCAGTTTCAATATTTTACTCAGTAAAGGTAAAGATAAATTTGCCAAAGTCTTACCACATCATAGAGCTGTTCTCACATTAGACAGAAACGACTGGTGGTGGTTTAACTTGAGGGTCTCCATTTCTTAGGTAGGGGGTAAAGGTCGAAAAGAAGAGTCCATCAGGGTAACCTCAGCCATTGAGGAAATTTACTCAGAACTATCTCTCCGTGATTGTCATTGTCTTGCGATCTCCACTTCTTTCGATTCCTGATTTATAGCTATTTCTGGTGTGTTACCTACAAACTGTTTAATGAAGATCAATACAAAATTTGTATTCAATTCACCTGCCAACTGCTTTCCTCTATTCCTGGTGCCCCAGGGTCATTTCGATAGGACCAACAGTTACTTGGTTAACTCTTTCCTTTAAATATCTGAAAACAATTTTCCCATTTGGTCTTATATTTTAGGTAATATTCTCTCATACTCTAATTTTCCCTGCTTCTTAATCTTTTGGAATTCTTTCCAACTTTTCTTATATTCTACCTAATTTTCTGACCTTCTACCTGTCTTTGACTTTTTAGTTAACCACAGCTAGTGGGCCTGACCCATTTTATGGAATGTATCTATTTTTCACTTTCAGGAATATCTCTTCAAATGTTTGCCTCTGCAATTCTACTGATCTATCCCTAATCTCCATTGTCAATTAATTCACTTTTCATAGCTCTGCTTTCATGCGCTCATAACTGCACTTTTTAAACTCAAAAGTAGTGGTCTTGGACACACAATTTTCTTCTTTAAACTATATGTAAAATTCAATCATATTAAGATCACTGCTATCCAGGAGTGCTTTCATTATGAGGTCAGTCATTAATCCTATCTTGTTGAACAAAGTCAAGTCTAATATAGCTTGATCTCTGGTCGGTGCCACAGGATGCTGGTCTAAGAAACTATCCCAAAACATTCAATGAATTCCTCATTGAAACTACCTTTTCCCAGCTGTTTTTCCATCCATATGTAGGTGTAGATCAAAATCTATGATAATCGCTGTACTCTTTTAGCAAGCTCCTATTATTTCTTCCTTGATACCCTGCTCCAGAATTTCATTACTGTTAAGGGGCCTGTACACAACAATGAAAATTGCAGAGGACTAGGATGTGCCTATCCATGCAATAGAGTCAGTCGGATCAGAAGTGAATGGTGCATACTCACAACCCAAATCGGTAGCACAGTGGTTAGCACTGCTGCCTCACAGCGCCAGAGAACTGGGTTCAATTCTCGCCTCAGATGACTGACTGTGTGGAGTTTGCACGTTTTCCCCGTGTCTGCGTGGGTTTCCTCCGGGTGCTCCGGTTTCCTCCCACAGTCCAAAGATGTGCAGGTCAGGTGAATTGGCCATGCTAAATTGCCCATAGTGTTAGGTAAGGGGTAGATGTAGGGGTATGGGTGGGTTGCGCTTTGGTGGGTCGGTGTGGACTTGTTGGGCCGAAGGGCCTGTTTCCACACTGTAATGTAATCTAGTAAATCAGCCCACACTGGTGCAAATGAGGAACACTAGGAATGATGTGGGAACCACAGAATCAGGTCCTGACTCCTGCATGGAGTGCATGAAAATCCAGGCATGAAATCTACAATGGAATTTAGAGCAAAAATGATAGAATATATGTCTGGCATTCAAAATCAGGGCAAAGACCATGCTGGAGGTTGAATTTTCCTGGATTTTGGATAACCTCTTAAATCATACATTTTCATCACGGTGAGGCTATAGCAAGAAATAAAAGTGGTCGAGGTCATAACAACTTTGATTCGTTCATCACTGAACTCTTTCAGCGCTTTCCCCTAGTCCCAACTATAAGTATTATGGTATTCTTTCATCTTACTGTTGATACAAGATTGACAAAAATAAGTTTTTACAAGTAAAGCTGAACAACAGGTACAAAAGATGGGATATTCCAGTCCCTGAGATGGTTAGGCTGTATCGTCAGCAGGTAGTGAGAGCCCATTTGCAAGCATTTGCTTTCTCACTATGTGTTTGCAAGACTGCGACTGCAGTTTATGAACAATGGTATATTGCAAAACTGGTGCTTTCAGTAGTCAGGTTGAATGCTGTGAAAGGTATCCACTCTGTGATCAAGGTTATTGTTGTTTGTCATAACATAAATTTGGCAAGCATAATGACATATTAACCAAACAGCTGGCACCTATGGCACCTATGTTCAAGAAAACTCAAAGGTGCCCAATTTTTCAATGGGTCCCTCACTCCATGTATAAAGGGATGGTCAGTCAGTGATGAGGGCTATTTCCTCAAAGTCTGGCTCATGCGACCCATCAGGAAACCACACATGAACAAAGGGGAGAGGCAGATGCTGCATATACCTCCACATGGGGCCACTGTAGAGCACACCATAGAGCTCCTTTATATGGGATCCAGATTCCTAGGTTCAGTCAGCTCGTGTAATATAGCATACCCCAGACAGAGGTTTTTTTTTGTTTTATATTTATTCACAGAATGTAAATGCCACTGACTAGACCAGCATTTATTGCCCAATCCTATTGTCCTTGAAAAGGTGCTGGTGAGGTGCCTTTTGAACCACTGCGGTTTGTGCGGTGCAGGTGCTGCTCGGGAAGTAATTCCACGACTTGACAAAAGCAGCGCGGAGGTGATTGGGGGTGTCTTGTGCTAGAATGAGGTGGAAAAGCAGGAGATCTCCTCTGAGGAGGAACTGAACTTGATGCCTCTCACAGCCATCAAGACATCTGCAGCCACATGGATGTATTTCTTTTAATGTTCCCTTTGTTATTGTCCAGCCAGTGCAACCTCTATCTAACATACCACACTGACTTAGAAAACTTTCATTTTGCACTACACAGTACATTTTATTTCTAATGGATAATGTTCTGGGGCCACTCTGGCAGATGCTGAAATTCGAATTCAATCAAGAAAAAACTTGAAATAGTTTATTGTTGCAAAGCAAACCCACACAGTTCATCACTGTCCTTTGGAGAAGGAAATCTGTCATCCTTACCTGGTCTGAGCTACATATGACTCCAGACATGGTTAACTCTTAACTGACTGCTGGTAATCAGCGTTGGACAACAAATGCTGGTCTAGCTAGAAACACCACATCCCATGAATAAATTATAGAAAATTATGATCCGAGAACATTCAAAACCAGAAGGTGTCAGCAAGAACGATACTGTCACCCACATGTTATCCAGTGTTTAACTTGCCTTTCAATAAGCTTGCAATCAAAATAAGTTGACAAGCTGTTGATCACTCCAGGGTCAAAATATATATATTTTCTTCCCCACCAAAACCTCATCTTAACATTCCTTGAGGGCTGCTTTCTAAGTTTCAGGGACTACTTTTCCACTCTCATTAACTACTTCATTAAGCGAGATGTGGTCAGGTACCAATATTAATTTCTTTATTTCCATTGACACAAATAGGTGATTTTGATTTTCAGAAGCAGAAATCATCAATATCCTTAATAATTATCAAACTGCCATGAACTTAAAGCCACAAAATATAAGATAATCTTAAATTTCCCAGACAGCATTGCATTTAAATTAAGCACAACACACAAACTATAAATTAGCAACAAACGTTTTGTTTTCAATAACTGATACAAATTTCATAAAAGTACATAGAGTCATTGAGTCATCTAGCACAGAAGCAGACCTTTCGGTTCAACTAGTCCATGCTGACCATAATCCCCAACTAAATTAGTCCACCTCTGCCTGTGCTTGGTCCATATCCCTCCAAACATTTCTTATTCATGTACTTATCTAAAAGTCTTTTAAACATTGTAACTGCACCCACATCCACCACTTCCTCAGGAAGTTCATTCCACACATGAAACACAATCTGTGTAAAAACACTGCTCCCATGGCTTTTTTAAATCGTTCTCCACTCCCCTTAAAGATAAGCCTGTATTGAAATCACCCACCCTGGTGAAAAGACACCTCCTTATCTATCTTCACCTTATCTATACCCCTCATAATTTTATAAACCTCAATAAGGTCACCCTTCAACTTCCTACAATCCAGTGAATAAAATCCCTATCCAGCCTCTCCTTAAAACCTGAAACTCTCAATTGCCGGCAACATCCTGGTAAATTTCTTCTGAATCCTCTCCAGCTTAATATATCCTTCCAATAATGGGGAGAGCAGAACTGTACATTGAATTACATAGAATTCATTATCTATGAATTCAAGTTTTCCCAGATCCCAATCAGTTATGTATTTCTTTGTTGATAGCCTCCCCACAGCAGTTTCCCTCCATCTCCTTTCGTAGTCAGTTGTTTTTCTTCACCACTCCCTCATATCTAGTCACCTACTTTTTGTCCTGCTTGAGAGACTCTTGCTGCCCCATTATGTCCATGTCCTTTAGGCTAACTCACTTTCAGCCTCAGCCTGTCAGCTTAATAATGACTGCTAACTTTTGACCCATTTCACCTTCCCAGTTCTGTTCATCATTTCGATGTTTCCACAATCACAGGCAGCTTCCCTCCCGCACCAGTGAGTGAGCCTATCAGCAGCAAAATGCTTGGGAGAAGAAGCCTGTTACTAGAGTGGCAGCTCCTTTCAAAGTTTCTCCATTCTATTCCATTATTTTGATTGAATCATGGCAGTGACCACTTTTCATGAGTAACTTGCCATTTGCACAGGTGATTTCACCTGCCACCCCCATGTATTCTGAACTCTGGATTACTCCCATAAACTCATCTGATGGAAGTGACACATCTAAGATGACCACAGCTGTGCTTTAATTCCAGAACAGAAAATTCAAGTCATGAAATAAAAAAGACCAAATTATAGTGTTATAACATCAAGCCACATCATTAATCCCCATACTCAGTTCCTGAAAGTTGGTAACTGAGATGTATGTGGCAAAATAGAACCAGACAGAGTAAATTATCTAAACATTGTAACTGTTGAGCAGCGCCCACACAGAAAAATATATTTGGTTTTTCAACAATATCAGTTTTTTAGACAGCCATTTTTGGGTTACTGCAACTCTCTATATAACCAAAATATACTTCAGTGGAGGTATTTTGGCTGAAGCATAATTTCTATAAGTGTTATTATGGGTCAGAACTTTGATGACTCTGTACCTACTTTACAAGCTTAGTTCAATGGAGTATAGCCTGACTAGCTTACATCCTAACCAACTGCTCCTCATGTCTTACCTGCCAATGCAAGTGTTGCACTGAAGACCACTGTCAGCTCCCATGTGCACCTGACCTCTCCTAATTGCTTCTCATTTTCTCCCTTTAGTGAGTGACACTAAAAATAGCCTAAAAAATTGAATTCCTCTTTTCTAGAGAGTTGCTAGCAAATAGGAATGTGGTCAATATTGGTCAGACATCTGACTGTTGGATCTTTTCTCTCTCGTTCTGAACAAAGTGTATGGTATTATCTTATCCGAGATGTGTGATATACTATTTGGGTTTGTTTGTTGCATTGGTGTTGAATAAAACACTTTGAAACACTGGCTGCAGCAAGACAGTGTCAAACTTCTGAAACCATACTGACCCTGTGAGACGGCGGTCATGATCATTATTCCTCTTGTTAGATCTTGTTTTTAGAAGTCAAAAAAAGGTTTACCTGGGAACCTTCCAGAATGGCATCTTCCACCTCAGTTTTCTCCAGGCCAAGGCATGCGGCCACAACTTCCATAATATAATCATGTTTACCATCCAACTGAGCCCGTTTAGCTTCTTTTTCCTCTTTTAGCTTTTGCTGCAAGAGAAGCAGTTTTCCAGTTACAAAGCCAGCAAGTCTTTTTTACATTACTCCTTCTTCGCAAAGTGCATAATTATACCTTTCTCACTGTTTTGACACCTGTTCTCATTCTAATACAACTCCTACATAAACCGCCAATGACAGTACAAAAGAATAATAAAATTGCAAGTCTCTCGATATAACTAAACTACAAACACCTCCCTCAATTTCAAACAGTATCGTTGCAAAAAAGTGATAGTTCATTGTTCTGCAAATGGATACCCTCATTACCAGTTACTGGTAAGGAAACAGAAACAGAACTGCTAACTTCTAAAATATGCAGATTTGTAAATTCTTACATTACATTAGAATTCTTACATTAGAATTCAGGGTGCATTTATATACAATGATAAAGTGCCACTACTCAGCATATTCCTGAAACTTCAGAAGGGAGAGAGTGGCATGGTGGCTCAGTGGTTAACACTGCCGCCTCACAGTCCCACAGACCCAGGTTTGATGCTCACCTTTGGCGACTGTGTGGAATTTACACATTCTCCCCATGTCTGCATGGGTTTCTGCCAGTTGCTTGGCTTCCTCCCACAGCCCAAAGATGTGCGAGTTATGTGGCCATGCTAAATTGTCTGCAGTATCTAGTGATGTGCAGGCTTTAGGTAGATATGGGAATAGGGTGGTGTCCGGGTTTGGATGGGATTCTCTTTGCGTAGGGACACTACCCCTTGCATCACCAGAGCCTTATAAGTAAGGCACTAGCAAGATTCAAGGCAGGCACTTTGACACACTGTTGACACTTAAACTTTTTGTTATAAACGCACTGGAAACAGCAGAAAGAGAGAAAGAAGAATTGTTTCACAGCTCCCATTATGAAATCAGGAACAGCACACTACTGACAAAATCCCAGCCACAAGAGCAGGCTCATAAGCATTTAGACAAGCTGTGGCACTCATGAACCAAACTCCCAGCAAAGGAGATTGGCTCCACTGTCTTGGAGATACCTCAGGAGAGTTGAAGGCTAGGAGACTAAAACTGACAAAAGGTTCTGGAGTGGAGGCCAAAGGCAGACTGATGTCTAAATATGTAAACTTCCCAACACCTCCTGCAACTAAGCCAATACCAAATATAGTGTGGTACATTCCTTTGGACACAGCTGGAGAGATTGAGAGCAGGACTGCATTTGGAAAGCTCTGGGTCCCTGTAAATTATGTCCAGACTTCTATCTTGGAGAATGCTCTGATTTCAGTGCAGGGCATTAACAAAGAGGACAGTAGTTACAAGTATTGTGTCCCAACTTTATTGGTGAAAAGAATGGATGATACAAGCCGTCTCCCATTATTGAAGGGACCAGCATACCCATGGTCAGCCAGCTCACGTTTTACAGCCGCTGAGTCATCAGTGCTAACCCACCATAGTCCATCTGCTCCAGAGGATGCTGGATTTTGGACTCACCATTGAACATGTGGACAGGATGCCTCACACCAGGAAAAAAGAAAATTAAAACAAAGATCAAATGGCAAGCTGAATTATCAGAATCACGTGCAACAGAGAACTTGCAGCTTGTCAATAATGAGCAAAACTAAAGGTGCTGTAACTAAAACTGACTGATGCTATGTCATTTCATTGCATCAAAGAGAGGAAATCTCTGCCTCTTGCAGGAAGGGGCGTGTTACACACTGCCCCAGGTTATACTGATGCAAAGATTCTGACCGAAACAAGAACAAGGGTGACCACATTGATTGTAACACCCCTTGAGGTATCTCTTTGCTGAACATCATGAAAATATTATTTATCCATGTTACTCTTATCAGGCTGCAGATCCTAACTGAATGCATCCACCAAAATCACAGTGTAACTTCAGAGCTGGAAGATTTAAGACTGGCATGTTCTTCTCAGTCACTATAAGACAAATGTTATGTGCAAGGGAGGCTGGTATATATTGACTTCATCAATTTAATTATGTTAGCAAATGCAGTCTATTAAAGCTGCTGGAGAAAATTGACTGATCATCGAAATTTTCAATGTGACTCCACTTGCCATGTCAACATGATGGGTAGGTTTAGCTACAACAAGGCAATATCAAAACCCTTTGAGATTGCAGGGAAGTTCAGACCTATATTGATAGGTTTTCTATCAAAGAAAACCACTGGAGGCCCTGGGGAAGACTTGATGGTCACAGGCAAGCAGTCCATCACACTAGTGGTGGGGGAACATGACATGATGATATTGTTGCTGGACTAATAAACCCAGTCGCAGGTAATATTCTGGGTATTCTAGTTCGAAATCTGCCATAGCACAATAAATGTCTGGAGTTATAAGTCTAATAATGACCATGACCATAACAACCCTGCTTCAACCTGTCTATAGATGATCCAGGAGTTATGATCCATTGTCGTGGCAATAAAGATAGAACATTTTACAAAAATTCTATCACATTATAATTCTGTTATCATTTTCAAGGTGATTACTCTTTTCTTCATTTATCAAATTTATATTCAAAATGCCCTTTGCCTGCCTTTATACTTCTCTAGATACTTTGCATGTACTAAAATAACTTTTTTGTAGTTTTCTATGCTATACGGCTGCTGAACTGATTTTTTCACATTAATTGTGGTGTTGATTTTCAATCCTTAGAGTACACATGAATATTTAGGACTAGTCTTCAACATTTTAAAAACCTGCATATTGGATATAGGTATTGTTCAAGATGAAAGGCAAATGCAATGTTTTAATTGTTCATTTTTACTCCTCTACTTACACACCATGTCGCTGAGACAGAAATAAAGTCTTGCTGAAGGATTAACTTCCTGAACATAGTAATCTACAGAATGATTTGTTAAACTTATGAAAGCTCCTCAGAAAATAAAAACAAATTAAAATACTGTTTTAAATATCATGCAACAATGTTTGTTCTTCAGATAAACTTCTCACGTTTACTTCCAGTTAACTTGCTAACCAGTCCAACAACTATGTGACATTCTGCCCAGGGACCAGTAATTTATTTTTTTTAAAATAGACATTGTGTGAGATCCAAAGGACTCACTAAGAAAATAGAGTAATAGAGACATAAGTAATAAGGTCATACAGCATGGAAACAGGCCATATTAGTCCTAAACCAAACTAGTCCCATTTGCCTGCATTTGGCATAAATCCCTCCAAATCTTTCCCATCCATGTTGCTGTCAAAATGTCTTTTAAATGTTGTAATTGTACCCACCTCTACCACTTCCTCTGGCAGTTGATTCCATATGTGCACTACCCTCTGTGTGAAAAAGTTGCCCCTCAGGTCCGACTCCCCGAGGAAAAACACCTGCAAAATTCAACTTTTCTACGACCCTTTATAAACTCTATAAGGTCACCCCTCAGTAACCTACGGTCCAGGGAAAAAAGTCCCAGCCTATCCAGCCTCTCCTTATAACTCAAATCTTCCAGTCATACAATTTGCAATTCACATTACCTGGATACGTGCTGTTTGAACAACTCTCAAGAAGCTTATTACCATTCAAGACAAAGCAGTCTGCTTCTTATCCACTACCTTCAGCATTCACTTCCTTCATCACCAATGCAGCGTAACGCAATATGTACCTACTACAAAATGCATTGCAGTAACTCACCAAATCTCTTTCAACAGCACCTTCCAAACCCAAAACCTCTGTCATCTAAAAAGACAGAAGCAGCAGATACATGGGAACACCACTACCTGCAAGTTCTCCTTCAACATCCTAACTTGGAACTATTTTGCTATTCATTCACTGGTTGATCACATCTCTTCCCTTGGTTTATGTACATCTGAACTCCAAAAAGTTCACAGCAATATTTATTTGCAGATACAAATCCTGCCTTTCATCAAAAGTTACTTTTGCCAAGCTCTATCCAACCCAGAAAGTTTTCTCTAAGCTCTAATATTGCTCAGTTGCATCAAGCAAATATTGCTTGTAACTCTTTCAATCTCCACTCTCAGCTGCGCTGAACTATTAGTGGCACACAACTTCGCCCGAGCCCTCATAACTTCCAAGACATTTTCTAAGTCATTATGCCAACATTTAGCAGCACATTAACTCCTAACTCCCAGAACTTCCTCATCAGCACTAACAATTCCAAACACAAAGTCCCAGCTGTCTGCTTCTTCTACTTACTGCCTTTAATACTGGACTTGCTGTTTAGTGACCCTCAAACTGTCCTGAGTGACTCTTCAAATTCTTTGCAATAAGCCCCTGCCCTTACTGCTGGACAGAACTGAATGTTGCCACCCAGCTCTGAACGTTACAATTCTGCCTTCTTCAATACAATTGGAGACAAGAGGAAATAAGGTTAATCACATTCTGATTTTCTTGGTGTTAACTGTATACTCTCAAAGAAGTTGTGTGGTTGTTTGACACAATTTTAGGCTGCAACACCCCAGACTCTTTTTTTTGCTTCCTTGCCTCAGCTTTTTTTTACATCATCAATGGCACAGCTATCACTTTTAAGAGCCTTTGACCACCACGGTTGGCTCAAAAGGTAGCTGGTACTGAAGAAATGATTACCATCAAACTGAATTTAGAAATACCAGAAGGTCATGATTGATCATTCCTCATTACTTTCCATGTTGTAAAAACAATGCAACCAGCAGAAAAGCTTGGTCATATTGCACATTCCATCCAAAATACCTGATAAGCTCTAAATTCACAGGTACCTCAGTAATCTTTTCCTCCTGCAAGGCTACATATTCATTTTCAATAATCAAACAATTTCTGCCTAATGGTGGCAGAGCAAATAAATACTGATCCTCAATTGGTTGTTGTTTCGTGTTAACTCTTATCTAAATTCAGTTTCTTTCGCCTTAGTCAGTAGTGCTTAAAAAAATCAGTTGGAGCTAATGCAACCACTCCCAGATTGATTTATGCATTGTCTTACACGCAATGAATTGTGTTCCATCCAGAACCAAACAACGAGTTACTGATCCAATTAAAATCACTAATAATGTAATTAAAACTTAGTAAATGGATTTGGGTAGGCCAAAAATTACTTTGCAAGCAGTTTAAAGATTCCCAAATTAACAACACATTGTTTAAACACTTAGGCAAGAACTGGGTATTTTGTTGCAATAAATTGTTGCTTAGAAACATAAAGAAGCCAATAAATTATCTGATAGACCAGAAAGTCCAGTTTCAAGTCATACCCCGGAACGTGATGGCCCTGGAGATGTGTCATAACAAGTCCAAACTGGTTGATGAAAGAAATCAAAAACAAAGCCTCACAAGAAATATTGAATCTTTATCCCTGAAGCGGCGTTTGTCAAAATAATCTTTGCACTGGGCTGTGAAAAATTACATTGGAAAAAAATTCTAAGAACATTGAAATAGAACAGATATTGGCAGGGCCAACGCTATAACGAACACACCAGTGATTACCATCAAACTGAATTTAGAAATACCAGAAGGTCATAATGACATTAGTGTTTCATAGGCATCTCATGCTGATTACGTGATTAACACTGATGCTGTAACCAACCAGATCAAAAACAAATTATCTGGTTAGTTATTTTATACCTGTTGGTGGAATCTTGCTGTGTATAAGTTGTGGTTGCAGCTGAAACTAAAGTGAAGGGGACAGAAGAATATGTGGAGATGTTAAAACTGAGATAAGGTGGAGAGGGAATATAATTAGCACAAATTAGTTAAACTGAATGATTCAGTGTGACATCGAGTGAGAGGGAATGATGAACTTGCCTCCATCAAAATCTGCTCCAGAATCTCAAAAATGGGGTTCATAGGGGAATCCACAGCTCACCACCGCCTGCCCAGATCAGCAGCTAATTAGTAACTCTAATTAACTACCAGTTCCTGGCCAATCTCAGGCAAGCCTAACCACGACTGAGAATCAGCACCTTTTCTTCAAGCTGGAGACCAAATAAGCATCGCCACAACTGACTTGAGTGTTGACTACATGATCTATAGGCCATTCACAAGTGACCTCTGCCATCTGGGTCAGGCCTTTCCATAGGTAGAGTGAAGGAGGATAGGTTCTTGGCGTAGACTGTAATTGGCTGACATAATGTCATGTGGTACCATGATGACCATTCACGGCCATCACAGGCTGTGAACATTGGACCCAGATGACTACTCCTGGCCGAACTGAGATACTGCTGGAATGCTTCCTTTGGCCACCAGGGTGACTGGTGCCAATTCCAGAAATGTCTAACCACTCTGGAAGAGTTGGCATCCTCAGGCCCGCCACACTGGAAACAACGCTGGGTGGAATTGAGAAATAAGAAAGGGATGATCACCTTATTGGGATTGTATTATAAACCCCCTAATAGTCAGAGGGAAATTGAGAAACAAATTTAGAAGGAGATCTCAGATATCTGTAAGAATAATAGAGTGGTTCTGGTGGGGGATTTTGACTTTCCAAACAGAGACTGGGGCTGCCATAGTGTTAAGGGTTTAGATGGAGAGGAATTTGTTAAGTGTGTACAAGAAAATTTTCTGATTCAGTATGTGGATGTACCTACTAGAGAAGGTGCAAAACTTGACCTACTCTTGGGAAATAAGTCAGCACAGGTGACTGAGATGTCAGTGGGGGAGCACTATGGGGCCAACAACGATAATTCTATTAGTTTTAAAATAGTGATGGAAAAAGACAGACCAGATCTAAGAGGTGAAGTTCTAAATTGGAGGAAGGCCAATTTTGACAGTATTAGGCAAAGACTTTCAAAAGCTGATTGGGCATAGATGTTCGCAGGTAAAGGGACGGCTAGAAAATGGGAAGCCTTCAGAAATGAGGTAATGAGAGTCTGGAGAAAGTATATTCCTGTTAGGGTGAAAGGAAAGGCTGTTACGTACAGCTAATGCTGGAGACTAAAGAAATTGAGGGTTTGGTTAAAAAAAAAGAAGGAAGCATATGTCAGGTATAGACGAGAGAGATCAAGTGAATCCTTAGAAGGCAGTAGGAGTATACTTGAGAGAAATCAGGAGGGCAAAAAGGGGACATGAGATAGCTGTGGCAAATAGAATTAAGGAGAATCCAAAGGGTTTTTACAAATACATTAAGGACAAAAGGGTATCTAGGAGAGAATAGGGCCCCTCAAATATCAGCAAGGCGGCCTTTGTGTGGAACCGCAGGAGGTGGGGGAGATACTAAACGAGTATTTTGCATCAGCATTTACTGTGGAAAAGGACATGGAAGATATAGAATTAGGGAAATAAGATGGTGACATCTTGAAAATGTCCATATTATAGGAGAGAAAGTGCTGGTTGTCTTGAAATACAGAGAAGTGGTTAAATCCCCAGGACCTGATCAGGTGTACCCTAGAACTCTGTGGGAAGCTAGGGAAGTGATTGCTGGCCCTCTTGTTGAGATATTTGTATCATCGATAGTCACAGGTGAGGTGCCAGAAGACCGGAAGTTGGCCAATGTAGTGCCACTGTTTAAGAAGGGTGGTAAGGAAAAGCCAGGGAACTATAGATCTGTGAGCCTGATGTCTGTGGTGGGCAAGTTGTTGGAGGGAATCCTGAGGGACAGGATGTACATGTATTTGGAAAGGCAAGGACTGATTAGGGATAGTCAAAATGGCTTTTGAGAAAGTAACAAAGAACGGGTTTTGAGATTTGTAGCTCAGGTTGAAGTTCTGGTTGTAGGTTTGCTCACTGAGCTGGAAGGTTCATTTTCAGATGTTTTGTCACCCTACTAGGTAACATCTTCAGTGAGCCTCTGGAAGAAGATTCCAGCTCAGCAAGCAAACGTACACCTAGAGTAACAAAGAGGATTGATGAGGGCAGAGGGGTAGATGTGATCTATATGGACTTCAGTAAGGTGTTCAACAAGATTCCCCATGGGAGACTGATTAACAAGGTTAGATCTCATGGAATTCAGGGAGAACTAGCCATTTGGATACAGAACTGGCTCAAAGTTAGAAGACAGAGGATGATGGTGGAGGGTTGATTTTCAGACTGGAGGCCTGTGACCAGTGGAATGCCACAAGGATCTGTGCTGGGTCCTCTACATTTCATCACTTATATAAATGATTTGGATGGGAGATATAGTTAGTGAGTTTGCAGATGACACCAAAATTGGAGGTGTAGTGGACAGCGAAGAAGGTTACCTCAGTTTGTAACAGGATCTTGATCAGATTGGCCATTGGACTGAGAGGTGGCAGATAGAGTTTAACTTAGATAAATGTGAGGTGCTGCATTTTGGGAAAGCAGTCTTAGCAGGATTTATACACTTAATGGTAAGGTCCTAGAGTGTTGCTGAACAAGGAGACCTTGGAGTGCAGATTCATAGCTCCTTGATAGTGGAGTCGCAGGTAGATAGGATAGTGAAGAAGGCATTTGATTTGCTTTCCTTTATTGGTCAGAATGTTGAGTACAAGAGTTGGGAGGGCATGTTGTAGCTGTACAGGACATTGGTTAGGCCACTATGGGAATATTGCGTGCAATTCTGGTCTCCTTCCTATTGGAAAGATGTTGTGAAACTTGAAAGGGTTCAGAAAAGATTTCCAAGGATGTTGCCAGGGTTGGAAGATTTGAGCAATAGGGAGAGGCTGAAGAGGCTGGGGCTGTTTTCCCTGGAGCGTCGGAGGCTGAGGGGTGACCTTATAGAGGTTTACAAAATTATTAGGGGCACAGATAGGATAAATAGGCAAAGTCTTTTCCCTGGTGTCGGGGAATCCAGAACTAGAGGGTATAGGTTTAGGGTGAGAGGGGAAAGATATAAAAGAGACCTACGGGACAACTTTTTCATGCAGAGGGTGGTACATGTATGAAATGAGCTGCCAGAGGAAGTGGTGGAGGCTTGTACAATTGCAACGTTTAAAAGGCATCTGGATGGGTATATGAATAGGAAGGGTTTGGAGGGATATGGGCCGGGTGCTGGCAGGTGGGATATCTGGTCGGCATGGACGGGTTGGACCGAAGGGTCTGTTTCCATGCTGTAAATCTCTATGACTCTATAAATTGACTGAGTGGACAAACACACATGGCTAAATGAGAAGTTATATACTTTGATGTGGAAAACAGAAAAGGAGTGTATTATTTAAATGGCGATATAATGGGAAGTGTGGATGTACAAAGTGATCTGGGTGTCCCTGTACACCAGTCTGTGAAAGCAGATAAGTAGATGTAGCGAGCCTTTAGAATGCAAATACTTAATGGTAAGGTCCTGGGGGGTGTTGCTGAACAAAGAGACCTTGGAGTGCAGGGTCATTGCTTCTTGAAAGTGGAGTCACAGGGAGAGAGGATAGTGAAGATGTTTGGTATGCTTTCCTTTATTGGACAGAGCATTGAGTATCAGAGTTGGGAGGTCATGTTGCGGCGGCTGTACAGGACATTGGTTAGGCCACTTTTTGAATATTGTGTGCACTTCTGGTCTCCCTCCTGTCAAAAGGATGTTGTTAAACTTGAAAGTGTTCAGAAAAGATTTGCAATGATGTTGCCAGGGTTGGAGGTTGAATAGGTTGAGGGGTGACCTTATAGAGGTTTATAAAATCATGAGGCGCATGGATAAAGTAAATAGACAAGGTCTTTTCCCTGGGGTGGGGGAGTCCAGAACTAGAGGGCATAGGTTTATGGTGAGAGGGGCAAGATTTAGAAGGGATTTAAGGGGCAACTTTCTCACGCAGAAGGTGGTGAGCTGCCAGAGGAAGTGGTGGAGGCTGGTATAATTACAACATTTAAATGACATCTGGATGGATGATTCGGAAGGGTTTAGAGGGATATGGGCCCACTGCTGGCATAGGTTAGGATATCTGGTCGGCATGGACGGGTTGGACTGAAGGGTCTGTTTCCATGCTATACATGTCTATGACTCCATGACTAAGTGGTATATTGACCTTTAATGCAACAGGATGTGAGTTCATACATAGGAACATCTTACTGCAGTTATACAGGACTATGGTGAGACCACACCTGGAGTATTGTATGCAGTTTCAGTCTCCCTACCTAAGAAAGGATATTCCTGCCTTAGAGGGAATGCAGAGAAAAATTTGATATCAACAGGCCCTGGATTCATTAGAGTTTAGACGGTGAGAGGTAATCTATTAAACATATAAAAGCCTTTCAGGGCGGGACAGACAGGATACAGGCAGCATATTCCCCTGATTGGGGAACCCACAACCACAGGGCTTAGAATATGGGGTGGACCATTTCAGATTCAGATGAGGAAATATTTCTTCACTCAGATTTAGTGAAACTGTGAAATTCTCTACCATAGAAAGCTGTGAAGGCAAATTTACTGGATAGATGCAAGAAACAGCCTTTTGTTAGATTTTAAAAGTATAAGGGTATGGGAGAAAGGAAGAATATGGGATTGAGGTAAGGGATCGGCCATGGTTACACGGAATGGCAATGCAGGTTGCAGGAGCAAATGGTCCATACCAATGACTATATTTCTATATTTGGCTAATCCCTGCTAAAGTATATTTCTGTCATTTTCAAAATGTTTACAATATTTCCAAGTTTCAGCAGCAATCTTTGAAATTATACCACCTATGCCCGCATCCGGGTAATTAAAACGCTTAATAAAAAGCAAAGTTAATTCATATCAACCACTGAGGTACATCACTGCAGATTTCATATGCATTGAAAAAAACTATTTCTTGTTTTCTCTAACATAGTCATTTTGTATCCATGTGGTCACTTTTGCTTCAATCCCAGGGCCTCAAAATACCTAACAAGTGGGGGCTGATAGCATTGACCTATTATTAAAAAAGGGAGGCACAGATAGACCAGGAAATGACAGGACGGTCTGTCCAACCTCAGTGATGGAGACGTTATTAGTAAGAATTCTGAGGGTCAGAATATATCTACACTATTACATAATATAAGGCACCATCAACTGTATTCCATTTGTCAACTCCCAGTATGTTTCAGTTCAGCTGAAAGGTAAGGCTGGTAAGTGTAGGGAATGTTGAATGACAAGAGAAATTGAGGTTCCGGTCAAGAAAAAGGAAGCATATGTCAGGTATAGACAGCAGGGATCAAGTGAATTTCCAGAAGACTAAAAAGACTGTACAAGTATAGGTGGGCAGCACGGTGGCACAGTGGTTAGCACTGCTGCCTCACAGCGCCAGAGACCCGGGTTCATTTCCCGCCTCAGGCGACTGACTGTGCGTGGAGTTTGCACATTCTCCCCGTGTCTGCGTGGGTTTCCTCCGGGTGCTCCGGTTTCCTCCCACAGTCCAAAGATGTGCAGGTCAGGTGAATTGGCCATGCTAAATTGCCCCCGTAGTGTTAGGTAAGGGGTAAATGTAGGGGTATGGGTGGGTTACGCTTCGGCGGGTCGGTGTGGACTTGTTGGGCCGAAGGGCCTGTTTCCACACTGTAACGTAATCTAATGTAATCTAAAAGTATACTTTAGAGGGAAATCAGAAGGGCAAAAAAGAGGCATGAGATAGCTTTGGCAAGTGGGGTTAAGGAGAATCCAAAGGGATTCTACAAATGCATTATAGACAAAAGAGCATCAAGGAAGAGAATAGAGCCCCTTGAAGATCAGCAAGGCCACCTATGTGTGGAACCGCAGGAGATGGAGGAGATACTAAACGGGTATTTTGCATCAATGTTTACTGAGGAGGCAGTTAATGGAAGCTAGAGAACTTGGGGAAAGAAATAGCGATATCTTGAAAAGTGGAGGTGGTGGTGCTGGACGTTTTAAAATGCATAAAAGTGGATAAATTCTGATCAGGTGCACCCAAGAAATCTGTGGGACGCTAAGGAAGTGATTGTTGGGCCCTTACTGAGATATTTGTATCATCGATAGTCACAGGCGAGGTACCGGAAGACTGGATGTTGGCTAATGTTTAAGAAAGGTGGTAAGGAAAAGCCAGGGAGCTACTGACCAGTGAGCCTGACATCAGTGATGGTTAGGTTTTTGGAGGGGATTCTGAAGGACATGATTTATATGTATTTGGAAAGGCAAGAACTGATTAGAGATCGTCAACATGGCTTTGTTTGTGGAAAATCATGTCTCACTAACTTGATTGAGTTTTTTGAAGAAGTGACGAAGAGGATTGATGATGGTAGAGTGGTGAACATGATCTAAATGGACTTTAATTAGGTGTTCGACAAGATTCCTCATGGTAGTCTGGTTAATGACGTTAGATCACATGGAATAAAGGGAGAACCAGCATTTGGATTCTTAATTGGCTCAAAAGTAGGAAACAAAGAGTGGTGGTGTCAGGTTGCTTTACAGACTGGAGGCCTGTGACCAGCAATGTGCTACAATAATTGGTGCTGGATTCACTGCTTTTTGTCATTTATATAAATGATTTGATATGAACTTGGCAGGTATTCTAAGTTTGCAGTTGACACCAAAATTGGTGGTATAGTAGACAGCGAGGAAGGTTACTTCAGAATACAATGGGATCTTGATCAGCTGGACTGATGAGCCAAGGAGTGGCAGATGAACGTTAACAGGTTTTGAGAAGATTTGTAGCTCAGGTTGAGATTCTGGATGCAAGATTGCTCGCTGAGCTGGAAGGTTCGTTTTCAGACATTTCATCACCATGCTAGGTAGCATCATCAGTGAGCCTCTAGTGATGCGGTGATGTTATGTCCCACTTTCTATTTATGTGTTTTGGTTTCCTTGGGTTTATGATGTCATTTCCTGTTCTTTTTCCAAAGATAGAAGAGGACAAAATAATGATCTTCTTTGGCGTAATAAGCTTGTACACATCCATTAACATCAACCTGACCAAAGAAACAGTTGACAACACTAATAGAAGAACCAAAGTTAAAAATCACACAACACCAGGTTATAGTCCAACAGGTTTAATTGGAAGCACACTAGCTTTCGGAGCGTCGCTCCTTCATTAGGTGGTAGTGGAGGGCTCAATCCTAATACACAGAATTTATGGCAAAAATTTACAGTGTGTTGTAACTGAAATTATAAATTGAAAAACTGATTGTCTGTTAAGCCTTTCATCTGTTAGAATACCATGGTAGTTTCACTTCTTTCATGTGTAAATCACAAAACCTTTTTTTAAAAATTTGCATTCTCAGGTTAGCTGTTAAGCTTAAAGGCTTAACAGACAATCAATTTTTCAATGTATAATTGCAGTTACAACACACTGTAAATTTTTGCCATAAATTCTGTGTATTAGGATTGAGCCCTCTACTACCACCTGATGAAGGAGCGACGCTCCGAAAGCTAGTGTGCTTCCAATTAAACCTGTTGGACTATAACCTGGTGTTGTGTGATTTTTAACTTTGTACACCCCAGTCCAACACCGGCATCTCTAAATCAGAAGAACCAAAGACATATACACCAGACATCACCATCCTCAGCAGCAAGGACAACATTATCAAGCTAGTGGACTTATGCATTACCACCAACTTCACTTTCAACAACAAAACTTACAGACAAACCAACAGCACACCCATGGGATCTCCAATATCAGGGTTCTTAGCAGAGGCAGTAATGCAGAGACTTGAACAAACAGCTCTGCCAACCATCCAACCCAAACTTTGGGTCCGCTAAGTGGATCATTAAACAAAACAAATTAGAGGAAACCTTCAAGACTACCAACAATATCCTTACTGACATCAAATTCACAAGAGGAGGAAAACAACAAACTGCCATTCCTAGATGTCACAGTCGAACAAACAGTCAATGGGGAACCTCAAACCAGTGTCTACAAAAAAACAACACACACAGACCAAATACTTAACTACAAAAGCAATCATCCCAACACCCACAAACAAAGCTGCATTTGAACTTTATTTCAACAAGCCACCACACACTGCAGCACAGAGGAACTATGTAGAGCAGAGGAAAACCATCTATGCATTATATTCAAAAAGAACGGGCACCCATTGAACACAGTCCTTTGATTTCTCAGCAACACACCCAAACAAGGAGACAAAATGCACCTAAAATCCCTCGCCACTCTCCCCTACATCAAAGACATATCAGAAATGACTGCCAAACTACTCAGACCTCTTGGCATCATGATAGCCCACAATCCCACCAACACACTAAAACAACAGCTAATGAACTTAAAAGACTCTAAAAAGATCACAAGCAAAACCAATGTCATTTACAAAATACTTTGCAAGAACTGGAACAAACACTACATTGGACAAACAGGCAGAAAAATAGCCACCAGGATAGATGAATGTCAACTAGTCACAATTAGACATGGCCCACTATCACTAGTATCCTTACATACACATGAGGAAGAATACCATTTTTTGACTGGGACAACACATCCATTCTATAACAAGCCAAACAGAGACACGCACAAGATTTCCTAGATACATGGCATTCCAATTGAAAATCCATCGACATGCACATCGATCTTGACCCCACATGCCACCCTCTGCAAAAAAAGAACTGGAAATGACACCACCAACCCAAAGAAACCTAAACACATAAATAGAAAGCAGGACATACCACCAGCGCTTCACCAGAGACTCACTGATGATGTTACCTAGCATGGTGACAAAACTTCCAGCTCTGCAAGCAAACTTACATCCAGATTGAGTTTAATTTAGATAAATGTGATGGATTGCATTTTGGTAGGGCAAATAATGCAGAACTTATGCACTTAATAGTAAGGTCCTGGGGAATGTTGGTGAACAAAGAGCCGTTGGAGTGCAAGCTCATAGTTCTTTGCATGTGGAGTTGTAGGTAGATAGGATAGTGAAGAAGGTGCTTGGTTGCTTGCCTTTATTGGTCAGTGCATCGTGTCGGGAGTTGGAAAGTCATGTTGTGACTGTGCAGGACAGTGGTTTGGCCACTTTTGGAATATTGTGTGCAATTCTGGGTCCCTCTTCCATAGGAAAGATGGTGTGAAATTTGAAAGGGTTCAGAAAAGATTTACAAGAATGTTGCCAACATTGGAGGGTTTGAGCTATGGGGAGAGGCTGAACAGATTGGCGCTATTTTCCTTGGCGTATCGGAGGCTGAGGGGTGACCTTACAGAAATTCATAAAAGCATAATGGGCACGGATAGGGTGAATAGCTAAGGTCCTTTCCCCAGGGTAGGGGAGTCCAAAATCAGAGGGCATAGGTTTAAGGTGAGAGGGGAAAGATGTAAAAGGGATCTAAGGGGCAACGTTTTCACGCAGAGGGTGGTGCTTGTATAGAACAAGCTGCCAGAGGAAGTCGTGGAGACTGGTACAATTACAACATTTAAAAGGCATCTGGATGAGTATATGAATAGGAAGGGTTTAGAGGGATATGCTGGCAAATGTGACTAGATTAGGTTAGGGTATCTGGCTGGCATGGACAAGTTGGGCCAAAGGGTCTGTTTCTATGCTGTACATCTCTATCACTCTCTGAATTGGAAGGGTTTAGAGGGATGGGTCAAATGCTGGTAAATGGGACTAGATTAATTTAGGTCTGGTCAGCACAGATGGGTTGGACCGAAGGATTTCTTTCCATGCTATACATCTCTATGACTCTTTCCATTGCTTCAACCAAGTTTTTCAAATTATATATTTGAAAAATTAAATAGTCTTTTCCTTGTTTGGCTGTCATTCATTAACCCATCGTTTTCCACGTCATTTAATTTTGTTTTGGTTTATTGCCTTCAAATATTTCCCAATACTGACATTAGACTGACTCCGTAAAGCAGTGCAACATGAAAAGGTTGCAGCGGAGATTTAAGCTACACAGTTTGTGAATCCTGCTGAATCTATCATGGAGAACAACATGCTCTACAACTTTATTTATAGGGGGAGGTGCGAATTGTTACTTATCAACTTCGACACATTTCTAAAGTCAGGGTTGTCAACAACAATGATGTGTACAAAATAACAAACAAGTCTAAACTTGCTGAGTAAAGAAACTGTCTTAAAAGGAAATAAATAATTACCACATACTACTAAACTCAGGATTAGATTTCTGAACTGACAACATGCCTGGAGTTAAGTGTTTACTTGCTAAGATTTACAAAGAAATGATTTCACATATTTTGTGTTTCCACATTGTGGTTTCAGATTAACTTTGTTTTACAATCACGTGCCATTCCAGCCACTGCCGCATTCATGTAAAGCCAAGCAGAGAAACAGAAAATCAATGCTAGCCTGGATGTCCAATTTTCTCCAACAATGATCTTGGTGAACAAAAATGATTACACTACACAGAAAAACAATTGCAGATTACAAAATTTTGGAGAGCTTTCACTTGTACAGAGGTGCTGAACTTAAAGAATATTGTTTCAGAACACTTGTTTTGCAATAAAAACAAAAATTATGGAAATACTCAGCTGAAACAGTTTATCTCTCCACAGATCTTCTTTAAAACTGATTCTAGGTATATAGGCATAACTGGCTAGATGGGCATTTATTTCCCATTCCTGATTGTCCTAGAAAGCTGCCTTCTTAATCTGCTCCAGTCAATGTAGTGTAAGGACACCCACTATGCTGTAAAATAGGGAGTTCTAAGATCTTGAGCCAGCAACAGTGAAGGAATGGTGCCATATTTCAAATTTGAGGCTGATACATGAATTGGAGGCAAACTTACAGGTGGTTATGCTTGCATAAATGTTGCCCTTCTAGGGATTAGAAGTTGTGGATTTAGAAGGTGGTGTTGAATGAAATTTGGTTAGTTGCTGCAGTGCATCTTTAAAAGGTATAGTACTGCCATTTTGCATTGGTGTGAAGGGAATGAATGTTAAAGGTGGAGGATGTGGTACTAATCAGGTGGGCTGCTTTGCCAAGATATTTTGTAAATGACATTAGTTTTGCTTGTTGTGCAAAAACAAAACTAATGTATTTTACAAAATACCATGCAAGAACTGTAACCAACACTACATTGGACAATCTGGCAGAAAACTAGCCACCAGGATACATGAACATCAACTAGCCACAAAAAGACATGACCCACTCTCAGTAGTATCCTTACACACAGATGAGGAAGGACACCACTTCAACTGGGACAACACATCCATCCTAGGACAAGCCAAACAGAGACACGCATGAGAATTCCTAGAAGCATGGCATTCTAACCGGGACTCTATCAACAAATACATGGACTTGGATCCCACTTACCACCCGCTGAGAAAAATAACCAGAAATGACGTCACCACAGGAAATGACATCACCAATCCAAGGATACCTAAACACTAAATTAGAAAGTGGGCCATGCCACCAGTGCTTCATCCGGAGGCTCACCGATGATGTTACCTAGTATGGTGATGAAACATCTGAAAACGAACCTTCCAGCTCATCAAGTAAACTTACATCCATCCTTAGCTAATTTTGTGGCAGTTCATGGAAGCCTACCTCCATGCCTTTCCCCATGTTTGATGTGATGTGATGCTATGTAATCACTTGTCTCTCTTTAACAGAAAAAGATGCCTATGGTTCCTTATGTACTTCGGCTAACTAAAAAATAAATCATGTTATTCAATAAGGAAACTGCAACCTAGTGGAATGGGCCATATTCAGAATAATAATTTCTTTAAAGTACTCAGCGGGAAGAACAATAGGTCCTCAAATAGGGGGAATATCAAGACAAACAAAGGACTTCCTAAATAATAGTCGTGGAAGTCTTCAATTGGCTACAAGGATTTGAATCGAATGTACCCACAGGGTTAAGATAGCATTTCTGACAATATTACAAGAAACTAATATATTGGCAATTAATTTGAGAGTCAGTGGACACTGGGGTAAGTAACAGCGGACTGGAAACTGGTAAATTTAATCAAACAGAAAGGTGCAACTGCATATTTACTTAAGTTCTTGTAACTCTTTACCTTTCTATTTTTAGTTTTACTGCCTAAGTGGTTACATCGCATCAAACATGGAGAAGGACAAAGAGGCCAGCTCCCAGGATTTGCCTTGCTTTATTGCTTTTACTTAATTAGTCTTTTTCCTCCGCAGAATCTCACACACAATGAGTTTACCTCAGCTTTTGAACCATCTGAACAAGGATAAATGGACGAGAGATTTCAATATAAACGCCATATGGTTCCAACCTTTAGAAAAAAATCCTGCAACTTAATCTTCTCTAAAACATTTAATGTAACACGAGCAATTCAAGAACATCTAGCAAGAGCCAAGTTACGAAAACAGGAGGCAAAATACTTATGATTGGATTGAAACTTGAAGAAGCATTTTCAGTCCTTAGATAACATTCCCTGCAATAAGTTCATTTTCACCCTTTTTTTGTTTGCATTTTCCATAACTAAAGCTGTAAGGCATGCTGTTCTCCCTAATGGGTAGTAGCAGCAATTATTTTCTGAAGTGACAGCAATAATACTTTGCAGTGCTATGTAGATTTTAATTTTGAATTGAGCTCAGGGAATGAATGAGGGCTCATTTCTCTCTCAAATACTCCTTTTCTATGGAGTATTGCAAAATAATGGAGCATGGATCTAAAATTAGTTTTGTCAAGGTTTTGAAACACAGATTATCTTCAGTGTAGTACTAAGGGAATTTTGCACTGTTGAAGGTATTTTTCAAATACAAGATGCATCTGCCTCCTCAGATGATCATAAAATAATCCATAGCATTATTCAGAAAAGCAAGAGAGTTATCCCAAAGTCCTAACCAATATTTATCCTTCAATAAACATCACACAAAATGATTATTTGATCATTATCACATTGCCAAATGTGTTCCCCTATTGTAAAATAGTGACTGTACTACACTTCAAAAGTATTTCATTGGCTGTAAAGTGCATTGACCTATCTGGTGTTCCTTGCAATTGAATGTTGGATGGTCCAACGTGTCTTATCATTCCTGCAAATAATCCTTTAGTTTTGCTGTTTAGAGACTTCATTCTTTGAAAGCAATGTATAGGTTTTCCAAATAGATAAGGTTTAAATCAGTGCTGAAGTAAATTTAATTCTCTGAATTAATCTCTTGGACAGTGGATACCATTCTCCCAAATCAGTAAAATACACCTTTAGAATAAGAGTTTCTCAGTTGGGTAGCGAGGAGCTGTGGCAGACACAAAATATTAAATTCAGTAGCAAATAAAATTGAAAATGTAGGTGTTAACATACCACTTTTTTTGCATTTTAATAAATTGCTTGTTTTCAAATTATAAAACAAAATAGTAAAATGTTCACCAACTGATGATGCAATTTATATTTTCCTGATTTTGACACATACATGGTTACATTTTCTCAACATGTTCCAAATGTCCCTGCTTGAACTGATAAAGCACTGAGTTTTAGTGCATTCATGCCCCACACTTATTTTAATAACAGAGTCATTTGGAAAATACCAACCATTATTTAAATAATGCATTCTGCAACTTTTAATTTGTCCAGAGACCATTAAAGGTATTTCACTACTCAGGAAGAAAAGTCTTAATGTCTGCTAAGAGATTATTAATGATGTTAAACACTTGTTTAACAAAGTGCATAATGGAAATGGTTGGAGAGAAAAGAATTCAGAGACTGGGTAATGACTTCTTTCCTTTCAAACTTCTACTTGTAATTTAAATATGAAGCCTTTGGTTTGAACTCAATGAAATTAGTCACATATGTTCTGACACAGGAAGAAATACATGTTTTTACCTTCAGTACTCGTGTAATACTTTGCCTCCAGAGGTGTTTTCTACCAGCTCTCGACATCATACTGCAAGTAAACTCTGTGCTCCATGTAATACATTGTAACTTTCAATCAACTAGAAACAATGCAACTTCAAACTCCCCCAGGGGTGAAGTCAGACCTGGCAAAGTCTGAACAATGAAACAGGCTTTTTCAGAATCTGAATCATGTTTTATGAATCTCAGAGATTAATAGCGCTGCTATTTAATCAATGTATAAAACTGAACAAAAACAATGATATTCAAAGACATTGTTTCCACTGCCTTTATACCCAGACATTGCAGTGCACAATGACTAAAATTCCTAACTGACAAAGAATTCTATGCAAGCTGTTTACTTATTGTTTGTGAAGCCAACAAAGTGTTTCAGCCTACTCCCATTTCCAAAATCTCATAGTAAAAGTCAACAGACATTGCATATTGAGTTAAGACTATTACATAGTCATGACTAAGTGGAACCATTTTGGTGCAATGGATAGCATTTCTACCTCTGAAAAGGAATTTACAGGATTGAGTCTGATTCCAGGGCTTGATGGTCCTTGTTTGGGAAAATCTTCAGCGAGACATTATTGAGGGGAGTAGCAGTGAGGGAAAAGGCAGACAAGGGATTGCCATCAGGTGCAAGTCACAGAACGTAGGCTGTATACACTGAAGTTGAGTTGCATTGACATACCAAAACAGCAGTGTCTCAATGGACACAGGCTATTGTGTCAGATGTTACCAGGAATCTGCTATCTCCTGGGGGGAAAACCTGTGACTGGGGAGAGTTGGAGATCCTGTTTTACTGGTGACTGTCAAAGTCACCATTGTAATCAATTTTATGGCCCTACATATTTCCAGGCTGCTGCCAGAGAGATGTTCAGGGTAGTCCTATTTATTATCCATAAATACATAAGATTATTAACTGATTCTTTGCTTGACAGAGTTGTCAATTATACCAAATTCCCCTATGATGATACCAATCAGAATGAGCAGGCACTCAGTTTTGATTTTCCGGCTGGTTTTCAGCCAGTGCAGGGCATTATTGGCATTCTGGGCATCCCAGATCAACCGGGAAAATTTATCTACCACACCATCAAAACATAATTGATGTGCAACCACTAAAAGATATTTCTGAAGGTATGCATAACAGTTTCACGTCGCTTCATCCTGACTCCTTTGGACCTCCAATTAGGTCGGCTCCGAAAGATTTACAGCAAAAAGAAAGTAGTAGGATACTGGGCGATCTTTAAGGAGGAGATGTTGTAGGTACAGGCTGAATGCATTCCAGTATGAGTCAAAGAACATTTAGAGCTCCCACCAAGGGAATTTGAGAACATGATCAAAGAAAATAAAGAGATTGGAAGCTACATATCAGATGAATTTTTCAAGCAAGGAACAGGCTATATACAATAAGTTTAAAGAGTACCTTAAAAAGACATTATAATAGAATGTCGAAAGACTATCCTTTTTAATTTTCCTGTATTTTTGACTGGAGACTAAAATGAGAAAAGAACTATTTTTAAAACAAAGGATTGTTAAAGGGATTGCTGCACTTTTTAAAAGTAAGTTACCGAAACTAAATGTCAGTGGTGTTTACACTGCTTTGTTCAAACAATGGGGGAGGTTGGATGCAGACAGGCTAGGATCAATGCATGTGTGTAAAGTGATACTTGACCAGCAACAAGTAACAGATTGGTTTGTGGAGTTGGGACTAGCTGTTGATGACAAAGTCCATTGCATAACCAACAATTATGTTGGTTTGTTAGTTGTTGTTTGTGAGATGGTATTTGTCATCCACAGCTTGTCACAACGCCACAACATCTCATTCAGATATTGCCAGAAAACACTGGACCTCCAGAAGGCAGGTAATGTCTCTGTACAGTAGAAAATGGCAGACATCTGAAAAATTACAATATGTTTCCCCTCACCAGCTGCTGTAAGCTGTTGTTGAAGTCAGAGACTTCAATTTTGAGCCAGTTACTCTGTGCCTTCTGCAAAGAAATGAAAAGAACCTGGAGAAGAGAGACAGCAATCTTAGCAAGGAAAATGATCGTCTCAGAAAACCATGTAGACAGGAACTATTGAACTGATTTTCCTGTTTAACCCTGTACCCATAACACCAATTTTCCCTTTTGTCTGTCCAGCAAGTTTTACAAGGGGGTTAGTGTTTTAACTGGTAGTGTTAAACCTCAGCCGTTCATAGTTGCTTACCTTCGGATAAATTCTATTTATTTGTCATAAATAATAAGTTGTGCAAAGTTCAGAAACCTGGTCCATGCTATCTGTTAACCAAGATGTGAACAATTAAACTGAGGAACTTTCACATCCTTAACTGAGGAACTTTCACACCTTTAACTTTTGTGACAAGCACAATGGGGTTATATTTACAGCATGCTTCCTCAGTGAAGTGGAAAAATGGAAGTTATTGGCATTTATTTCAAAGGGAGAATTATAGAATTAAGGAGAATCCAAATCACACCTTTAACTTTTGTGACAAGCACAATGGGGTTATATTTACAGCATGCTTCCTCAGTGAAGTGGAAAAATGGAAGTTATTGGCATTTATTTCAAAGGGAGAATTATAGAATTAAGGAGAATCCAAAAGGGTTTTACAAATATATTAAGGACAAAAGGGTAACGAGGGAGTCTTTGGTGAGGTGCCGGAAGACTGGAGGTTGGCAAACGTGGTGCCACTGTTTAAGAAGGATGGTAAGGACAAGCCAGGGAACTTTAGACCAGTGAGCCTGACCTCGGTGGTGGGCAAGCTGTTGCAGGGAATCCTGAGGGACAGGATGTACATGTATTTGGAAAGGCAAGGACTGATTCGGGATAGTCAACATGGCTTTGTGCATGGGAAATCATGTCTCACAAACTTGATTGAGTTTTTTGAAGAAGTAACAAAGAAGATTGATGAGGGCAGAGCAGTAGATGTGATCTATATGGACTTCAGTAAGGCGTTCGACAAGGTTCCCCATGGGAGACTGATTAGCAAGGTTAGATCTCATGGAATACAGGGAGAACTAGCCATTTGGAAACAGAACTGGCTCAAAGGTAGAAGACAGAGGATGGTGGTGGAGGGGTGTTTTTCAAACTGGAGGCCTGTGACCAGTGG
>NC_057714.1:11243784-11281289 GCF_004010195.1 Chiloscyllium plagiosum | reverse complement strand
TTGGTCAGAGTATTGAGTACAGGAGTTGGGAGGTCATGTTATAGCTGTACAGGGCATTGGTTAGGCCACTGTTGGAATATTGCATGCAATTCTGGTCTCCTTCCTATCGGAAAGATGTTGTGAAACTTGAAAGAGTTCAGAAAAGATTACAAGGATGTTGCCAGGGTTGGAGGACTTGAGCTATAAGGAGAGGTTTAACAGGCTGGGGCTGTTTTCCGTGGAGCGTCGGAGGCTGAGGGGTGACCTTATAGAGGTTTACAAAATTATGAGGGGCATGAATAGGGTAAATAGGCAAAGTCTTTTCCCTGGGCTCGGGGAGTCCAGAACTAGAGGGCAGAGGTTTAGGGTGGGAGGGGAAAGATATAAAAGGGGCAACTTTTTCACGCAGAGGGTGGTACAGGTATGGAATGAGCTGCCAGAGAATGTGGTGGAGGCTGGTACAATTTGCAAAATTTAAAAGGCATCTGATGAGTATATGAATAGAGGGTTTGAAGGGATATGTGCCAGATGCTGGCAGATGGGACTAGACTGGGTTTGGATATCTGGTCAGGTTGGACCAAAGGGTTTGTTTCCATGCTGTACATTTCTATGACTCTAAATCATCTGGTCAGGATGGCTTGCATCCAGGTTGCTACAGATGTAGGAATTTAGATAGGAGAAGGGCTTGCCATAATCTTCCAATCTTAGGAGGAGATTCCAGAGGAAGAAGGGATAGAGCAACAGCGCAGAACAAGCTCCCATCACTTGATTTAACATATTCTGCCACCAAGTTAAGTTACTATTACTATGCTGCACACAACTTGAACCTCAGCATAGAGTTAGCCTCAGTACTTGATTAGCTGTTGAACATGAGCAAGTTGCAACCAGGCCAGGAAGAAAGAAGTTTCATTCACTTGTTAATGAGAGAGCTGCTGCAGAGGATTCAGACATGACCTTGATGGGACAGCATTAATTGAGTGTTGAGCAGATTAGTTGGCCCAACAAATTGCCAGCTACCTCTCAATGTCAAGGAGCATTGAGAACTCAGATGCTAACTTGGCAGAGGGCACAGTTGGTCCGATCCACAGCCTCTGCTCAATCTCCTTGCTGTGCTGCAAACACTCTCACTGCTGTCCCACATCTACTGCGGTTTTGTATGAACAGATCATCTACTGCTCTGCCACTCCCATGAGGATGTGGCAACCATTTTTGCAAAATGCACCATAACACTTCTACTTGTAGATATTTGCCTGGATGGAGAACAAAAAAGTCAATAGTTCCAGCCGACGGTAATCATTTGATTTTCCTGAGCCAAATTTGATCTGAAAACATGGAATTCTGTGAGAGCCTTTAGCATTGGGCTTAAAAATATCTCCAAACCAGCTCCTTCAGGGTAAATCAGACATGACAATGAGAAATGGAGAGAAGCAAAAGATTACTGGCCTCGTGGAAAAACAGCCTGTTATGTTTGTTTGGGTAATTTGGATTATCTGTGGGAATAATTCAATAAGCAGTCAACACAAAGTCATCTGGAGATATTTTCAACTTGTTTTCTGTACAATGGAATGTCAGGAAAAGTACTGAAAGCACCACAGAATAGTGATACAGCACATAACCAGAATAACAAGTACATGGGCTCTGACAGGGACACACACTGGGGGCTTTCACTGGACTTTCACCATTGATCAGCTTTGTGAGACTCAGGCCAAGGACTTTCACCATTGGACTGGGATTTGAACCGTGCCATGCAATCAGAGATCCAACTCCAAGTACCACAGTCGCCAAGTCCCCAGTAGCCAAAAGGCAGTGAGACTCATAGTTTACATTGGTTTATATATAGAGAGTGGTTTAAATTAATAAATTAGCTCATTAGCTTATATACATATTAAGTAGATTAAGCTAATAAATTTGCTTTGTAATGTACTGCACGCCTCCTTTGTATTCATTTTGATCAGACCTTAAAGAATTAGGCTACTTACAGCTTTACAATACAGGGTCAGAAGCAATGCTTAGGATTCCTAGGCTACTTCAATCTGACTATATTCCAAAGAGTTCCCATTACTGGTATGCCTCGATTCTGTTGGTTTGGAATATATCCCTCACTGGTCCAGTTAACTGAAAAGCATGATGCCATAGAAACTGTGACAAGCTGCCTGCCTTACCTGGGGAGCAACTCTAAAGTTTGAATGCTATCTGCCGCATGTTTTACAAAGCTTTCATTAACACAGAGAAATTAGCAGTACGGTAAAAATAAGTTCAGGAACATTTTATTCAGTTTTACCCAATCCTGTGTGAACAAACATACTCAACTATAACATAATTTGTGGAAATGCCACAGAGTTAAATTAATTACATTCATACTGTGTTTAATAAGTGTAGGGTCACAGTAGAGGTGAGTGCAATTACAACATTTAAAAGACATCTGGATGGATGTATGAGTAGGAAGGGTTTAGAGGGATATGGGCTAAATGCTGACAAATGGACAAGGTCAGATTGGGATGCCTAATTGGTGCAAACGGGTTGGACCAAAGGGTCCATTTCCATGCTTTATGATCTTATGACTCTATTAGTAGAATGAGGGTTGGCGTCTAGTGAAACTATGAATGAAAGAACAAAACCGAGGATGAGGTCAAAAACTTATAGATAGCTACAGCACAGAAAAGCGTACTTCAGCCCATTGCGTCCATCCCCAACCAACAAACTGTGGCCCGGAATTAACCAAAATGGTGCTAGAGATGTGACTGTAGAAGTCCTACCCCAAACTCTGCCCCCAGGACTTCCACAGAGACGTGGGGTAGAATGGAATCTTGGCCTCACCCACAAGACCTCTGGGCATATTCAAAAGGGTACCCAACCTCTCCAAAGAACTCCATGAAGCGTACATCTTCTCGTGCTAGATATAAAATGCAGAAGATTGGATTGGGTAACCCCACTATTAAAATTGGATCATAGTGAAGCTAGCAAGGCGGTTCAGTGGTTAGCACTGCTGCCTCACAGCACCAAGGTCCCAGATTCAATTCCACCCTTGGGTGACTGCGTGGAGTTTGCACATTCTCTCAGTGTCTGTGTTGGTTTCCTCCGGGTGCTCCAGCTTCCTCCCACAGTCCAAAGATGTGTGAGCCAGGTGAATTGGCCATGCTAAATTGCCCTATTTTTAGGTGCATTAGTTGGAGGGAAATGGGTCTGGGTGGGATACTCTTCGGAGGGTCGGGTGTGGACTAGTTGGGCCGAAGGGCCTGTTTCCACACTGTAGGGAATCTAATCTTTTTTAAAAATATTTATTAGCAATTTTTTTTAACTTTACAAACATATAAAATTATTGAAAAAAAATCAGAAATATCAGTATAATAAAAAGAAAAAAAAACACAAATTACAATACAACTACTATCTACTAACTATTAACCTACAAAGCAAACCCTAACACTGTGCAAAGCAACACCAAAAAAAGAAAAGCAAAATAAACGAAAAAAAAATACAGAACAGCTATGCTCAGCACAAGGCTCCCAAACAAAGGAAGGGAGCAGTGTATATATATATACCCGTATTAACTCGGGAGACCCCCTCCAGGGCCCAGGGCTTGACAAATCTAATCATCCTGGTTAAACAAACACCCTAGTTAAGATAACTGATAAATCTATATCCAAATAACTCAAGTAGAGCTGCGATGCCTTATAAATATTGTCTGTTGTGTGGTGCACCATGTTTGTGAAAAAGTCCAAGGGAATTTGCTCCATAATTAATTTCTGCCATCCCAGCAAGCCCGGCGGGTTCTCAGACACCCAGTTCATCAGAATATTCTTCCGTGCACAGTATGCAAGAATATTAAATAATTTCTTTCCATGTCCGTCTAAAGATGATAAATTTGGTAGACCTAAGAGGAGAGATATCGGATCTACTTTGACTTCAGTCCTCAATACCCTCCTATCTCTCTCGCCACAGCGCTCCAATAAACACGGAGCCTGTGGCATGTCCAGAAGCAATGGGTCAGAGTACCTACACTTATTTTACATTTGGGGCACACTGAAGATGCCCCTTTTTTAAACTTCGCCAGACGGTCTGGTGCCAGGTGAGCCCTGTGCAGAACTTTTAACTGCGTAGCGCATGTCCTGTTACAGACTGAGATCTTTCGAGTAGTGTCCCATATGTTCTCCCATGTTTCAGAAGAGGTCTCCACTCCCAGCTCTTGCTCCTGGACCTCTCACAACCGGTTAATATCTTGCCAGGCCCTGCCACCCAGCAGGCGATAGGGGGCACTAACCGAAAGGGTGTTTGTGGAGTGTAGCATCAACCTCTCTGTATCGGGCTTATAGGGCTTAGTGAGAAGCGCAGTCTTCTTCTGGATGACTAAGCATATTTTAACAAGAGCCGTTGCCTCCAGAAACATCAGATGCAGAAATTACAATCTACCCCAACTCCCTCTCTACCATAAAATCCCAAGGGCAGTGATCAGGATTTAAGCTTCAAACCCCATTTTGGCCAATTCAGGAACCCTTCCAACTGTGTAAAAGTTCAGGCCATTGTCTATTTTCATATTGCCCCAAGCAAAGGTTGCCATCAGATGCTGGCTGAACCCTACCAGGGTCATCCAGGAGTTTCCAAAATGAAGGTATGTTTGGTGGCCAGGATTGGATGCTAACATAGCCGCATTGGTGGGGCAATGTCCAGAATGCTAACACGGATAAAAATTACTGCCATAAGCTCCCCCACAATGGGCTCATAATAAGCCTTGGACTCAATTACATTGCAAGTATGGTAGTCCTTTCAAGGGCTCCATTTATTTTAGTCATTGTGGACACCCATTCGAAGTGGTGGGATGTGCACAGAGTTCAATCATTAAACATGGGGACAATGACTGATAAGTTGTGAGCATCTTTTGCAATACACAGACTCCCAGAAATGGTGGTCATAGACAGTGGGTGATCATTTACCAGCAAAGAATTCAAGTATTTCCCTAAGTCGAATGGCATTCAGTGTGTAAGGACAGCTCCATACCATCCATCATCCAATGGTCAGTCAGAAAGAACAGTCCAAACTTTGAAGGTGGCTTAAAGAAACAGCCAGCAGCTTCACTCAATACCAAACTGTCCTGTCCCGATTATAAGACTGCCCCTCACACAACTACAGGGACAGCTCCAGCAGAGTTGTGGGAGAACACTCCACACTGGGTTAAATCTGACCTTAAATCCCACCAGATCTGGTTGGGGGGGTGAAATGGCATCAGGAATGCCAATGTCAGACACCAAATTCATCGAAGTGAGACAGGCAGTTTACTTCAGGGGATGAGGTTTGATGTCGAAACCTTGGGAATGATCCTGCATGGGTAAGAGGCATTGTCGACACAAGGTCAGGTCCTGTGACATACAAAGTTCAGGTAGGTGAGACGGACCCGAACAAGCACACCGACCACATAAAAGCTACAAATGGGGCAGGAACAAAAATACCTGGCCCCTCAGAATATCCAGCAATGTTATCAGAACCCATGGTTTCTCCCCCTCCACCTAGTACCAAAGAAACCTCTGAGAATGAGTGGACATGGCAAATGTTACAACCTTGACACTGTAATTGCCTGAAGAAGATGAGATTCAACTGAGACTCTCTTGGTGCAAGAGGTTGGCTACAGTCCAGTACATGTCACCAGTATCCGAGCCAGAGCCTAAGGAACCGAACTGGTGCAACAATGCCCCAGGAGAAGGTACAGGAAAAAGAACAGGCCTACGTTACAGAACGTAATGTGAGAGGGATGTAGTGAAGGAATGATGTCAGCCAGGTGGATCTCATGGAATATGACTTCCCTGATTGGGGCTATTAACCTGGTCCAATCAGGGTGTCCTGGCTAACTGATAGAAACGGGAATGTCTGAATAAAGATTCGTGCACTTTGTGTCTTTCACTGTGTCTCACACCTGCACACACACACCATGGTTGCTGGGGAAAAAAAATAAGCACTACCGCACTTAGGTGGTAGTGTGGGGTAAAGGAGAAGAAAAGAAAAGGAAAAAAATATAACCGGGAGAAAAAGAAAAAAAAAATGAACACTTAGGGTCTAGGCTGTCTCCCTGGTATATTTTGAGGGGGTTTGGTCTGATCCATAACGACACAGGAAACACAGTGTCTGTCACAAAAAAAAAAGAAACGGGAATGTCTGAATAAAGATTGGTGCACTTTGTGTCTTTCACTGTGTCTCACCACCTGCACACACACACCATGGGTGCTGGGGATAAAATAAGCACTACTGCACTTAGGTGGTAGTGTGGGGGTTAAAAAAAAAGAAAAAAGAAAAAAAAATTAACAGGGGATTGATCACACAGCATTGCCCTTTGATGTGAAGGGCAGTGTTTGTCACTGGCCACCCAGGTGTTTTCCTATCTTCCTGGTGGTGGAATTTGAATAAAGATTGGTGCACTTTGTGTCCTTCACTGTGTTTCACACGTATACACACACACCATGAGTGCTGAAAGAAGAAAAAAAAAAGAAACAGGAATGTCAAGGGTTATGCTCACTCGAGGAAACAGCTCTGTGCTAGGTGGGTCAATGTCTTGTACAATACACATGTAAATAAAGGGTGGCCTGGGTACTGGATACCAGCCTTCATGCAGGTCACATCACCAGACCCTGCCAACCTGGTCTGACATCACCAACTAGGTCAGTGCTGTCTGCATAGTATGGAAGAAAGACTAGCAATGCAGAAAGAAGGCCAATGATCTGCTCCAATCTGTTAAAGTAAGCTCCCTCTGCTAATAGCTGTAACAATTTTTTTTAGATTAGATTACTTACAGTGTGGTAACAGGCCCTTCGGCCCAACAAGTCAACACCGACCTGCCGAAGGGCAATTTAGGTCAATTCACCTAATCTGCACATTTTTGGACTGTGGGAGGAAACCAGAGCAAACCCACACAGACACGGGGAGAATGTGCAAACTCCACAGAGTCAGTCGCCTGAGGCGGGAATTGAACCCAGGTCTCTGGCACTGTGAGGCAGCAGTGCTAACCACTGTGCCACCCACATATGTTCTGCATTCTGTTCTATTCACCTAATGTACTGATGTAAAGTATGGTTTGTCTGGTTAGCACACAAAACAATACTTTCCACTATATCTCAGTATATGCGACAATAATAAATCAAACCAAATCAATCTATCTCAGCTCATACACATACCTCCCATTAAGATTCATACCCTTCCATTCTCATTATTGCAAGCAATACCTTCCCTCACCCGCCCTCATTCAATTGATACTCCTCAACATCCCACACCACTAACCTCACATGCTGTCTGTGGTGCCTGCTCAGTCCTTTGGGGCACCTCACTACCGTTCCCACACATGCACCTGCACGAACAGCTATTCCACCCACTATAACTTCACACAGTGGCCCCCGCTACTCATTTTAGGAGAAGACAAGCCCCAACAGACAAGAGAGAGATCACACACGTGGGAGGTGCCTGACATCCGTGTTCTCTCACTCTACAAGGAGAGAATCCTGGCCCTTGCAAAGAGAAGACCAGAACCACTTTTGCGGAGATGCAGAAATATCCATGTCGGGCCAAATAAGTAAGTGCCATTCTTCATTCCACTGCAACTCTCACAGGAATCCTGCTGTCTTTCTCAATCATTGCATACCATTTCTAACCACAGGGCACAACGCTTTCTCTCTCTTTTCTCTTGCAAATTCGCCACAACCTCCCCACGACTTCTGTATAGAAAGTCCAGGCTCCACTATTTACACCAAACTCGAACTGTGAGGATTGAAGTACGGGACCCAGAGAGGAAGTGCCAGCATGGCTGCCACCTGCATCTCCCACTAGCCCAGATATTGGAATTTCAAAGTTTGCAGATGACACAAACTTAAAAGAATCGTAAACTGTGAGGAGGAGAGTGTAGAACTCCAGAAAGACAAGTTGACGGAGTGGGCAAAGAGGTGGAAGATGAGTTTCAAAGCAGAGATGTATGAGGTCATGAACTTTGGTCAGAAGAACAGTGGACGACAATTTAAAATAGTGAGTACAATTTTGGAGGGGGGCCGAGTGCTGGGTGTAAGTCCGCACAGATCATTGGAAGCAACAGGGCAGCTAGAGAGAGCAGTATGTTTTATCCTCAGCGTCCTCACATTTCTTCAGAGGGCCATAGAGTATAAGAGCAAGGAGGTGATGCTGAACTTGTGTAAAACACTTGTTAAACCCATGCTGGAGTATTGTGTACAGTTGTGGCCACCACGTAATAGGAAAGATGAGCATGCTCTGTGCAGAAGTTGTTCACATGATTGGCTCCTGGGGTGAGAAACTTCAATCACGTGGTTAGATTGGAAAAGTTGGCACTATTCTCCTTGGAAAGAAAACAATAAGATGAGATCTGATAGAGGTTTTCAAAATCATGAATATGCTGAATAGAGTAGATGGGGAAGAACTGTCCCATTCCTAAATGGAACAAGAACAATCGGGCTTGGATTTAACATGATCTGCAAAATAAAGAAGGGTGAAGTGAGAAAACCTTTGCATTCAGTGAATCATTAGGGTATGGAATACAGTGCCTGAAAATGCAGTGGAGGCAAGTTCAACTGAGGCATTCAACTGGACATTGGATGATTATTTGGATAAAAATTAAATTCAAACGTACAGGGGAAAAGCACAATAACATGCAGCTACACCAAGCACTTAAACACGCAAATTCAGGTCGGTCGATATTGCAAGCCAACCAGTAGACAAGAATATGGGGAAGTTTTGCTACACCTGGAGTGTGAACTTTTGATATCCCGGTTTGTTGAAGGATATAAAAACCAGCAACGGGCTCTTATAATGTAATGTTAGTGTTCCTAACCTCAGCCAGTTCATCTAGGTTTAAGTCCCAACTACTCCAGAGGTGATTAATATCATATCTGAACAGAAAACAGTTTGTAAAAGCCAGCAAGGCCTCTTATAGGCTGTGATTATTTCAACTGCTGACTCATCTCTGGAAAGCAACCAATCTGCACCCAGACCTGCCTCTGGGAAACATCCCTATGATGGGAATGCTTTGGGGAATCATGCCTATGTGACTCTGTTGCCTTCCTAACCCTCTTAACTCAAAGGTTTCCTGGGAAAATCCTGCCCTTTAATTTTCCATCAGTTGAGAATAAATATTTCATGACTCAAACTTGCAAAATCAATTTCATTTCCCAATGCGCAAAATATTACAAGATCACTATTTACCATTGGTTATGAATTCCATTGTTTCACACCAGTACCCCAGCTAGGTAACATTTTTATTGTAAGCTGTTTAATATTTCAGCATAACGTTTCAAACTGCCTGATAGTCACTCATCCCTTCTAGAAATGAGTCCTGTCTGCAATCTCTATCGTCCACATTTAAACTACAATCTAATTGCCATTCAATCTAAATAACCAATCTTTCTGTGAAATTTTTTTATTGCGATCAAGATAAAGCATTGTTGTCGTTGATTACTTGCTTACCAGTGAAAGAGATTCAAAGGGTAATTTGCTCACCACGATAAACAAAAACACATTATTTAAAATGGTTGGAAACTGCATAGTGCACACAAGAAGCGAGCATGTCAAATAACCTCATCAAATGGAGAAAGGAACAATTACCAGTACAGTAGGGATCCAAGAAACAAAAATTCAAGTCCTATGACTTAGATTGTATTGTTTATAACCATTCTTCTACTAACAGTTGGTTTTTTTTCTGGAATGAAAATTATTTAATTCCACTAAACTTTGCAGTTGTTTCAATAAGTCTGCTTTACTTTTGTTCAAAATCAACGATTTGCACTGAGTAAATCACATGGAATAAGCATGGTTAGGGCAGTCTGGTGGCACCTTCTAGTGGATGTCTACAATACTGCACTATCCTGCTTCTTAAAGTTCACCGCCCAGATTTTGCAAAATGCCATTTTCAGTCTAAGTAACTCTTGTATCAAATTTGCAAAGTGCTGCTGATCAATCAATCTTGCCTGAAAATGTAACTATTCTAAATGTGGAGCTTCATTCTATCAGATTTTAATTACTTCAAATTTTGCAAAGACCTGGCTACAAAAAGATGAACAGGAGAATCGACGTTTCAGGCATAAGCCCTTCTTCAGGCTTCTTCGGGCTTATGCCCGAAACGTCGATTCTCCTGCTCCTTGGATGCTGCCTGACCTGCTGCGCTTTTCTAGCAACACATTTTCAGCTCTGATCTCCAGCATCTGCAGTCCTCACTTTCTCCTCCAAAATGATGAACCCAGGTTACAGACGTGGAGTTCACAATTCGTGGCCTGCCTCTTTAAGCATTTAGATCAAAGTAGGCAAACGCAAACTTGGCACTCAAACTCATCGGAATGATTATAGCATTAGCAAGAGCAATGCCTGACTGTGTATCCATGCTCCTTCAAGCCTTGTGCTGTGCAAGAAGTTGAACACTGTTGTTAGCATCCAACCTCTTTTGTTTATAGACTCTCTCCACATTAAAAGGGAAGTGAGCATCTGAACAGAAGACTACTGGAAAGTCAAGTAGGAATATTTAAAAACTACAATGGCACAGTGCACAAAACAGCATATTCCCTAATTCAGCATTATTATCTTGAATCACTGGTGAGTGAGGTGAATTCCAGGGGACACAATATATTTCTATGGATAGGCAAGAAGCCCTTACACAGTGGCCTGAGGAAACAGTGGGAACATATCATCCAGAGGTTTTCACCCAGAGTTTAGCTCAGAAGGAAACAGTACAAAAAAAAGAGTACAGTAGTCTGGCAGAGCAACTGAACAACTACTTTCATTGTGTCTTAGCAGAAGATGCCAAATTCTCAGAACTGTTAGGGAAACAAGGGCAACAGGAAGTGGAGGAAACTAATATTAGTTAAAAAGAAATGCAAGAAATGTATGGGACAGAAACTGATAAATCTCCAGAGCCTGATAATCTCCATCCCATGGTACTAAAATAGAATGGGGGAGAAAGTGGATACCTTGGATATGTTGGCTGTTAACTTCCAACTACAAATTCTGGAGCAATCCTCACAGATCAGAAGGTGCCAAATGTAATGCAATTGTTTAAAAAGGGGTTGATGGGGGGGGGGGGGGAAGGGAGGAGAAAACAGTGAATTATGGACAGGTTAGCCTAATATCAGCAACAAGTAAAATGTCACAGTCTAGTATAAAAGATGCAATAATACATGGAAAAATAAAAGGTAAGTCATATTTGATAATCCTACTGGACTTTGAAGGTTGAAACCTTTGGAATAGATGAAGGAAAACCAGTAAATATGGTTTTCTGAAATCTTTAATCACATTGCACATTAGAGGTTAGTGTGCAAAATCAAATCACATGGAATACACTGGCAGGACTGAATTGGTTAGTAGACAAGAAACAGGGAGTAAAGCCAAAGAGTGTGGGGCTGGAAAAGCGCAGCCGGTCGGGCAGTCTGTGAGGAGCAGGAGTTTTAGAATTCTAGAGTTTTGAGCATAAGTCCTTCATCAGGAATGAGCCCTGATGAAGGGCTTATGCTCAAAACATCAATTCTCCTGCTCCTCGGATGCTGCCTGACCGGCTGTGCTTTTCCAGGACCACTCTCTTCGACTCTGATCTCCAGCATCTGCAGTCCTCACTTACTCGAAGAAACAGAGAATAGGAATAAATGGGATTCTTTTTTTCAGAATGGAAGGTTGTGAGCAAGAATCAGTACCTTGCTCATGTTATTCACCAAATACATGATGGAATATGAATGAATCAAATGTAATATTTCCAGAGCTGGAAATGTGTTCTTCAGGCTTATGCCCGAAACGTCGATTCTCCTGTTCCCTGGATGCTGCCTGACCTGCTGCGCTTTTCCAGCAACACATTTCCAGCTCTGATCTCCAGCATCTGCAGACCTCACGTTCTCCTCATAGCCCATTTTGCCACAGACCCATTTAGGCACAGCTCATATTTATTCCTTTTCAGGCTTAGGTAAAAGCATTAATGAAAGCAATAAAAATAAAATAAAAATAATGTTTATTCTCTTGAGTAAAAATGTTAAAAAGAAAAAATAATAAAAGAAATAAGTTAATTACAAAAAATGTAAAATATGACATTTACTCAAAATTATGGGCAATCCCTCGTCAATACTCAACATCATTTCTCTCACTAAATCTTCTTCCGAGTGTTTGTATTCTAGTGTCTGCTTCCCTGAATTTCTTTAATGGTAGGCATCCACCGCCTTTTCTAGTTGGAATGTGGAATTTATATGAAAGAACTTGAAACAATGAGGACAGAACAAACAATCAGGCAGAAGCTGTCCACAGGAGATTACAATGCAAACTTGGAGTGGAACATCCAGTTATTTGCAAATTTATTGACAGTTTACGAAAAGTTCAGAGAGGAAGGGTCATTTACTATGAGCATCTTGTAGCAGGGCACGATATTCCGTTGAAATTAAAGAAATTCAGGGAAGCAGACGCTCGAATACAAACACTTGTAAGAAGATTTAGTGAGAGAAATTATGTTGCGTATTTAAGAGGGATTGCCCATAATTTTGAATAAATGTCATATTTTACATTTTTCGTAATTAACTTATTTCTTTTATTATTTTTCTTTTTAACATTTTTACTAAAGAGAATAAACATTATTTTTATTTTTATTACTTTCATTAATGCTTTTAACTAAGCCTGAAAAGGAATAAATATGAGCTGTGCCTAAATAGTTGTGTGCCTAAATGGGCTGCGCCAAACAAGCCGCGCCAAAATGGCTGCGCCGAATGGTCCCACTCGGTTGGATCAATTGGGCGGCACAGTGGCTCAGTGGTTAGCACTGTTGCCTCAAAGCGCCAGGGACCCTAGTTTGATTCCAGTTTCAGGCGACTGTCTGTGTAGAGTATGCACATTCACCCCATATCTGCACGATTTCCTCTGGGAGATCCAGTTTCCTTGCATGGTCCAAAGATGTGCTGGTTGGGTGGACTGCTGTGCTAAATTGCGCATGGTGTCCAGGAATGAGCAGGCTAGGAGGATTAGCCTTGGAAAATGCAGAGTTATAGGGATAGGGTAGGGGGAGGGTCTGGGTGTGATGTTCTACGGAGGGACAGTGGGACTTGAAGGGCTGAAAGGCCTGCCTCCACGTTGTAGGGGATTCCGCAAACTGTACTCATTAGAGTTCAGGTGAATGAGAGGAGATTTCAATAAAACGTATAAAATGCTGTCCACATAAAGGAGTCAGTTGCAGAATATGTGGCAGGCCATTTTGGACGGAGATGAAGAGATGTTTTGTCACTGTGTGGGTGGTCAGTAGAATTCTCCACCACACAGATGTGGAGGCCAACTCAATGAATATATTTAAGAAAAAGATAATTAGATTTCTATAGAGTCAGACATGAACATAGTGAATTGCAGAATAGGTTCAATGGGCTGAATGGCCTCCTGCTCTTATTTTCAATAGTTCTATGTTTAAGACAGGCTCCTCAGATTAGTGAATGCAGCTTTTCATTACATAGAATACCAACTGCATCATCAAGCTCTGATAATGCTGAATACATAACATTCCCCCTGCTTCGCCATCTGAACTCCCTGGTAAGCACCCCTCAGTTCTCAGGACTCAACTATAAAGGTCATGTCTTTGCATTTTTCTGTAAAATTGAAAAGTACAATTTTATAATTAAGGAATGCTACATTTTGTTGCATGTTTTGAAAGCAAATAATCTGACACTCATTGGAAGATGTTTGTTCAAATAATAACTGTCGTGTAGTTTGTGGTTGAGCTGGAGCTGAAAGGTTTTGTACAAATTGAGCTTTGATTGGCAACATGAAGCTGACTGATCCATAGACTAACCAGTTATTGATGATAAAAGCCTTCTGTCTGCCAACAACTATGTGATTTGTCATCAGGTAGCGAAACAGTTTGGGGTTGTGATCAAGATAAGGAAAAGCTATTAGACTTCCACTTGTTCAAGATCTCTGTGTTGTCTGTGAAAAAAGCCACTTAAGTCTGAAGAAATTCAGTTTATTTTCCCTCAACAGTTGCTGGAAGGTGTGAGTTCTAATTGATCATTCAGAGACCTTTGTTCCATGTGTCTCCTGCAAACCAGTGAAAGCCTCAGGAAAACAATGACCAAGAAACAGCATTCTGACCAGCACAAGGGTCATCTCAGCAATCTGGTGAACAGGAACCACTGAAATTCCTTCCCAATCTTTTCCTCTATCTGTAATATTTATTTTATGTGTGTGCGTGCATGCATGGTGGGCAAGTTTATAAGTGGATTAAAGTTCTAATTAGTGGAGTTATGTGCCCACAGTTCACAATGTGGTGGGCGGCACGATGGCACAGTGGTTAGCACTGCTGCCTCACAGCGCCAGAGACCCGGGTTCAATTCCCGCCTCAGGCGACTGACTGTGTGGAGTTTGCACGTTCTCCCCGTGTCTGCGTGGGTTTCCTCCAGGTGCTCCGGTTTCCTCCCACAGTCCAAAGATGTGCAGGTCAGGTGAATTGGCCATGCTAAATTGCCCGTAGTGTTAGGTAAGGGGTAAATGTAGGGGTATGGGTGGGTTGCGCTTCGGCGGGGCGGTATGGACTTGTTGGGCCGAAGGGCCTGTTTCCACACTGTATGTAATCTAATCTCATTGTTTATCTGTATTTAACCTTTAATTACCCACAATAAATAGTATTTTTATATTAATAACTTCTGCTATTCTCATCAACAAGTTTTCCAACAACCCAACTAGAGTTCAAATACATAGGAGCAAAAAGTAAATTATCTTTTAAACTCCCAAAAATGCTTAGGGTATATCAATGATGGGACAACCAATTGGAGAAAAATATCCAATATGTGGCAAACAGTTACAACATTAGAAATTTTCATTAAAAATATTAATCTGACTCTAAGCATACACAAAAAAATGCCCATTTTCAAATTACTGAGCTCCAAATGGTCTGCAGAGAGAAACGCCTAATTTCAATTCAATTAAATTCATGCCTATACATGCAAATGCTCTTGAAAACCTGAGAGTTTGCAAACAGATAATGGAGGTGTGAAAACTTAAGATTCAGAGAAGACAGCAAACAGGAGGCAAAACTTCAAATTCAGCTTAATTGACTTATTTGCTTTGAGGAACCCTTGATTGGTGAAGATTGACAGGGTTTGATTTTGAGTTGAGTTTTGTACAGTATCAAAAAAGAACTTGGCTAAGGACAGCCAGGAAGAGTACAGAACACCCCAAGGGGAAAGCACTGAAGACCACCTTCCCAAGTGGAGTTTTAATCAATGGCTATCAAAGAGGTGAGACATACAGAAACTGAATACTGCTTTTTTCAAGAGGACATGAGACAGTGTGAAAGTGCCAAAACCATGGTGTTGGTGAAGAACAGTGGATATTTTCTCCCTCCCAATAATCTCACATATGTTGAATTACTTGAAGTACAGAGAGTGTATTAGATACAAACATGCAACAGTTTAGCTTTGACCTCACCAGTGTTTGGATAGCTTGTTTAGGGTGATGGCTTTTTGTGTATCGTGTGTGTCGGTTACTTACGAGAAATAGTTTGTTGCTAACTTATGTGCGCTATTTTATATCAATTGAAAAACTGCAGCATCCAGGAAATGAATGCTTTCCTTTCGGGTTGTGGCATTACGTTTTGTGGTGGAGCAATGGTTAGTGAGGATATTGGGCAAAAGTGAGGACTGCAGATGCTGGAGATTAGAGTCACGAGTGTGGTGCTGGAAAAGCACATCAGGTCAGGCAGTATCTGAGGAGCAGGAGAGTCGACATTTCGGGCAAAGGCCAATATGGACCAATTCTTCTACTTCTGCTCATGTATGAGTTCAAAAGCCCCATGAATCGACAAATACAGAAAGTATTGCGATGACATGACTGCTATCACAGGCATTAGTGAGAATTAAAAGATAGCCCTTGAAAAGAAAAACAGAAATCAAAAAGCAGCCAAAGAAAATCTCAAAAGGGACCCTCACAAAAAAGTTTCTGACCCTTGGTGTTAACCCTCCCATCACCCCTCTTCCTTTCTGCTTGTATGCTTTTAGATACTCAAGACCTGGCAAAGCCAAGGGAAACAGGAGAATAAATCACAGGAAGACTCAATCTGATATTCAGATACAATCACTTTCTGAACAGCAGACATTAGTGAATAGGAACATGAGGAGTTGAAAAAGTACAGTCTTTGAACATACTCTGCCATTCAACAAAATCATAGATGGTCTTCTGACTCAAATTTCCCTTTCTGCTAGTTCCACATGTCCTTTGGTTCCCCAAGAGATCAATCATCTATCCATCTCAGCCTTGAATATATTCAATGATGCAGCAGCCACAACCCTCTTACTAGAGGTCCCCTTGAATGAAGAAATTTCTCCCCATCTCAGTCATGGACGATATTTGGCCCCTTATCCAGAGACTGTGCCCACATGATCTCAGGGAAACAACCTCTCAAAGCTTGCTTGAATTACCTGGGTATGATTATATCTGATTCATTAAGAGCATAGACCAATCGCTAGAACTAGGGTGCATGGCCTATGATTTCGTAGCAGGCCATTCATGAGAGATGTTAGAAAAATGCTTCTGTAAACAGTGGTTTTACTAATTCAATTGTTAAATTTAAATCTGAAGTAAACAATTTTTTATTAAGTAAGGTTATTAAGAGATATGAACCCAAGTCAGTCTTGTGGAGTTAGGCCATCTATTTGAATGTCAGTGCAGGCCACCCTGGGCCTACTTTAGTTCCTATACAGCCTCTCTTCATAGTTAAAAATCTCCAGATAACATTTGGTGAATCTCCTCTGCACCCCTCCCCCCCACTAAAGCATTGAAAAAGTGGAACCCAGAACTGCGCACAGTGCCCCAGCTGTGACCGAACCAAAGCTTTCGACAGCTCAAACACGCACCACCCTCTGCGTGAAAGAATTGCCCCTTGGGTCAGTTTTAAATTTTTCCCGTTTCACCCTAAACCTATGTCCTCTAGATCTGGAGCCCCCTACCCCAGGGAAAAGACTTTGTCTATTTAACCCTATCCATGTCCCTCATAATTTTATAAACCTCTATAAGGTCACCCCTCAGCCTCCAACGCTCCAGGGAAAACAGCCCCAACCTGTTCAGCCTCTCTCTGTAGCTCAAACCCTCCAACCCTGGCAACATCCTTGTAAATCTTTGCTGAACCCTTTCATGTTTTATAACATCTTTCCTATAGCAGGGAGACCAAAATTGCACACAATATTCCAAAAGTGATCTATCCAATGGCCTGTACAGCCGCAACATGACCTCCCAACTTCTTTACTCAATGTTCTGTCCAATAAAGGCAAACATATCAAACGCCTTCTTCATTATCCTATCTATTTACGGCTCTACTTTCAATGAGCTATGACCCTGCACTCCAAGGTCTCTTCGTTCAGCAACACTCCCCAGGACCTTACCATTAAGTGTATAAGTCTTGCTCTGATTTGCCTTTCCAAAATGCAGCATTTCACATTTATCTAAATTAAACTCCATCTGCCACTTCTAAGCCCTTTGGCCCATCCGATCAAGATCTCATTGTAATCTGAGGTAATCTTCCTCGTTGTCCACTACACCTCTAATTTTGGTGTTAACTGAAAACTTACTAACTGTACTTCCTAATTTCACATCTAAAATCATTTATATAAGCAGTGGACCCAGCACCGACCTTTGTAACACACCGCTGGTCACAGGCCTCCAATCTGAAAAGCAACCCTCCACCACCACCTTCGACCAGTCTTCTACCTTCAAACCAGTTCTGTATTCCATGATATCTAACCTTGCTAACCAGTCTCCCATGAGGAACCTTGTGGAAAGCCTTACTGAAGGTCGTACAGATCACGTCCACCGCATGTCCTCATCAATCCTCTTTGTTATTTCTTCTTCTCTTAATACATCTATTTAATGAAAATCAATCTATCTCAGATTTAAAATTAAAAGTTGACTCAGCATTACTTTTCATTTTCAAAAGAATTCCAATTTCTACCAACCTTTGTACAGATACATTTCCTGACCTTACTCATTGAAGGCTCAATTTTTATGTCCTTGAGATGACATGTGTCATGTGCAGCATCTTACTGTCTATCACTTTTTCATCCTATGAGCTCTGAAGAAGGGCTTATGCCCGAAAAGTCGGTTCTCCTGCTCCTTGGACGCTGCCTGACCTGCTGCGCTTTTCCAGCAACACATTTTTCAGCTCTGATCTCCAGCATTTGCAGTCCTCACTTTCTCCTATTAATTGAGAGACCCAAGTAATGTTTTGGGGATCCAGATTCAATAATATATATTCTCAATAATATACTCTCCAAGAAGATAACAGATCAATCCTCATAACTTCAGGATTTGGAAAAGGGTCACAGAACCTGAAACATTGACTCCACTTTCTCTCCACAGATGCTGGAAGACCTGCTAACTTTCTCCAGCAATTTCTGTTTTTGTTTCAGGTTTCTACCATCCATCGTACTTTTGTCTGTTTTTCCAGTAAATAACATCTTCTGAAGATGCATTTCGAAAGATCCCGCAAAGTGCACAAGTGCCATCTAGTGGCATGAAGTAAGTACTACGACTACTGAAGGAACAGTTACAGAATCAATTCTTCATATTTTAGCCGTACTTTGTCAGACCTCCACACATCAAACCAAATGAATATTGCGAAAATCATGCACATTATTCAATGCACTCTGAATACCAAAGATTCTAATGTAATGATACGAATTCAATGCAGAGTCTGTTGATGTTTGTTGCTGCATTTATAGAATAACCCAGATCTATATTATTTTTAAATCAGCAGATTAGGCAGCATCTATGGAGAGAAAAACAAAGTTAGCCTTCCAGATAAATGACTCTTCCACGGAAGCAGGGGGAAAAATAAGTACAACAGATTTAAGCAGGGAAACAGGAACAAAGAATAAGAAAGGATAGAAAGCAGGAGAAATAAATGACAAAAGAATGATGATGCTAAATTAAAAGAGGTGATAATGGACAGGATAAAGTGACAAAAGAGAGGTTTGTAAAGGATGTAAATGGCACAGCAGAATTATAACGAACAGCTGCTGTCTGAAAAAAATTGGACAAGTGATTATAATCCACAATTGTTTAACACAAATAGTGTGTTCAGAGGCTGGAAAGTTGCTATAATAAGGTGCGTGGATGCTTATCACACTTGTTTTAAAGTTAACAACAGGTAACATAAGACCAGAAGATATAGGAGCAGAATTAGGCCACTCAATCCCATGTGTCTGCTCTGCCATTCAGTCTTGGCTGGTATGTTCCAACCCCATTCTCTTACTATTCTAGAACCTATTTATCTATCTTAAAGACACTCAATGATTTGACCTCCAGATTCTTCTGTGGCAATGAGTTCCACAGATTCACCACCTGCATCTTGAAAAGGCAAATCTGGGCAGGACGTATACACTTAATGGTATGATCCTGGGGCGTGTTGCTGAACAAAGAGACCTTGGAGTGCAGTTTCATAACTCCTTGAAAGTGGAGTCACAGGTAGATAGGATAGTAAAGAAGTCATTTGGTATGCTTCCCTTTATGGGTCAGTGCATTGAATATAGGAGTTGGGAGGTCATGTTGCGGCTGTACAGGACATTGGTTAGGTCACCATTGGAATACCGCATGCAATTCTGGTCACCCTGCTGTAGCAAGAATGTTGTGAAACTGGAAGATTTACAACAGAGAAGATTTACAAGAATGTTGCCAGGGTTGGAGAGTTTGAGCTATAGGGAGAAGCTCAAAAGGCTGGGGATATTTTCCCTGGAGCCCCAGAAGCTGAGGGATGACCATACAGAGGTTTATAAAATCATGAAGGGCATGGATAAGGTGAAGTGAACCTGTATGTTAACCTTAAGTGAATCGTCGACTAGGACTCCCAAGTCCCTTTTAACATCAGATTTCCAAAGCTTTTCCCTGGTTAGAAAATATGCCTCTATTCTTCCTACCAAAGTGCATAACCTCACACTTTCCCTCATTTAATGCCATCTGATACTTCTTTGCCCACTGTCGTGGCTGTCTCAGTCCTTCTTCGGGCTCCCCAATTCAATACCAGCTGTCCTTCCACCCATCTTTGAGTAATCTGAAAATGTAGTCACAATATCCTCAGTTCCTTCGACCAGATCGTTAATGTGTAACTCAAATAATTGTGGTTCGAACACAAGCCCCGGCAGAATTCCATTGGACACCAGTTGCCGTCATGAAAAAGACCACTTTGTCCCCACTCTCGGCCTTCTGCCAGTCAGCCAATTCTCTATCCATGCCAACACCTTGTCCCTTACACCATAAACTCTAATCTTCCTTAGCAGCCTCATTGCAGCACCTTGTCAAGGCCTTCTGGAAATCCAAATTGGATCTTGAACAGTTGGGCCAATGGGCCGAGGAATGGCAGATGGAATTTAGTTTAGATAAATGTGATGAGTTACATTTGGAAAGGCAAATCAGAGCAAGGCTTGCACACTTAATGGCAAGGTCCTGGAGTATTGTTGAAAAAACAAGAGACCTTGAAGTACAAATTCATCGTCCATTGAAAGTGGAGTCGCAGGTAGATAAGATAGCCATGAAAGCATTTGGTATGCTTTCCTTTATTGGTCAATGCAGAAATAGATGAGTTGGGAGGTCATGTTGCTGCTGCTGGACAGGACATTGGTTAGACCACTATTGGAATACCGCATGCAATTCTGCTCTCCATGCTATAGCAAGAATGTTGTGAAACTGTAAAGATTTACAGGGATGTTGCCAGAGTTGGAGGGTTTGAGCTGATAGAGAGAGTTTTAAAAGGCCTATTTTCCCTGGAGCGTCGGAGGCTGAGAGGACACCATAAAAAGGTTTATGAGGGGCATGGATACAGTAAATAGGCAAGATCTTTTCCCTGGGGTGGAGGTGTCCAAACTAGAGGGCATAGGTTTAAGATGAGAGGGGAAAGATTTAAAAGGGACCGAAGGGAGAACATTTTCATGCAAAGGTGGTGTGTGTGTGAAATGAGCTGCCAGAGGAAGTGTTAGAAGTTGGTACACCTATGATATTTAAAAGGCATCTGGATGGGTATATGAATAGGAAGGGTTTAAGAGGGTTGTGGGCCAAGAGATGGCAAGTGGGACTAGATGTATTGAGGATGTCTGGTTGGCCTGGACAATTTGGGCCAAAGGGTCTGTTTCCATACTGTATATCTCAATGACTCTTATGTCTCTGGCTTCTCATTAATTGTCACTACATTGCATGCTTTTTCTTTTGCTTTGATTCTTCCCTTGCCATCCATGGTTTCTTCATCCTCACCTTACCATATTTCCTCTTTCTTGGTTGGATTTCTGCTGACTATCTTGAATTAACCCCAGAAACTTCTGCCATTGCTGTTCTACTTTCTAACCTGCTAGGATTCCCTTCCAATCAACACTGGCCAGCTCTTCCCTCATGTCTTAGTAGTTATCTTTACTCAATTGTAATACTGTTAACATCTGACTCCCTCTCAAACAATAAGTAAATTATATCACATTGTGGTCTCTGCCCCCTGGCTGCTCCTTCACATTAAGCTCCCTAATCAAGTCTGCCTCATTACACATCACCAAATCCAAAAATGCCAGTTCTGTTGTGAGCTCTTACCACAAGCTGCTCCAAAAAACAACCTTCCTGTCTCAGACATAGACCACCTGCATGTTGAAGTGTCCCATGATGACTGTTATCATGCTTTTCTTACATGCCCTTTCTATCTTCTGATGTATTTTCTGCCCTACATCTTGATTACTGCGCAGCCGCCTGTACATAACGTTTTTCCTTTGCAGTTCCTCAACTCTAATTACACTCAGGGCGGCACGGTAGCTCAGTGGTTAGCACTGTTGCCTCACAGCACCAGGGACCCTGGGTTCAATTCCGCCTCGGGCAACTGTCTGTCTGGAGTTCGCACATTCTCCCCGTGTCTGCGTGGGTTTCCTCCCACAGTCCAAAGATCTGCAGGTTAGGTGAACTGGCCATGCTAAATTGCCCGTAGTGTTAGGTGCATTAGTCAGGGGTAAATGTAGGGGAATGGTTCTGGGTGTGTTACCTGAAACTCTAATTAGGTAGTGGCTCCCATCCATCCTCCCCCCCCGCCCCCCTTACCAAAAAAAAGGTTCCGTGTGCCAGATTGGTGAAGCTACTAGGTTTTTTTATCTTTATTTTTCAATAGTCTCTTTGGGAATTTAGAACAGTGGGAATGGAGGTGAGGGCAGTTGAATGTTCCTCCTGCAGAATGTGGGAGGTAAGAGTCACCACTAGTGTTCCTGCTGACCTCATCTGCGGGAAGTGTACCCAACTTCAGCTCCTCGAAAACCACATTAGGGAACTGGGGGCTAGAACTGGATGAACTTCGGATCATTTGGGAGGCGGAGGGGGGTTATTGAGAGGAGTCACAGGGAGGTCGTCACTCCTCAGGTACAAGAAAAAGGCAGATGGGTTATAGTCAGCGGGTGGAAAGGGAACCAGCAGGCAGTGCAGGGATCCCTCATGTCAGTACCCTTCAATAACAGGTATACCGCTGCAGGGGATGATGGGGCACAGGTCTCTGGCACAGAGTCTGTCCCTGTTACTCAGAAGGGAATGGGGAGAGGAGCAGAGTATTAGTTATTGGGGACTCCATACTTAGGGGTACAGATAGGAGGCTCTGTTGGGAACGAGAGAGACTCACGGTTGGCGTGTTGTCTCCCAAATGCCAGGGTTCATGGTGTCTCCAATTGTGTTTTCAGGATCTTTCAAGGGAAGGGGGAGCAGCCCCAAGCTGTGGTCCACATAGGCACGAACAACATAGGTAGGAAAAAGGATGGGGTTTTAAGGCAGAAATTCAGGAAGCTAGGGTGGAAGCCTAGAGGTAGAACAAACAGAGTTGTTATCTCTGGTTTGCTGCCTGTACCATGTGCTTAAGAGGCAAGAAATAGGGAGAGAGAGGAGTTGAACACGTGATTACAGGGATGGTGCAGGAGGGAAGGTTTTGGATTCCTGGACACTTTAGACTCTTTCTGGAGTAGGTGGGACCTCTACAAACAGGATGGACTTCACCTGAACTAGAGGGGTAGCAATATCCTGGGCAGTTAATTTGCTTATGCTCTTCGGGAGGGTGTAAACTGATTCAGCAGGGGGATGGAACCAAATTCTAATTCTAGTGTCCAGGAAGTTGAGAGCAATGAGGTCAGAAATAAGGCTTCAAGGTCACAAGACTGCACCAGCAAGCAAGAAGGTTGATTTAAGGGTGTCTACTTCAACACCAGGAGCATCTGGAATAAGGTGGGTGAACTTGCAGCATTAGTTGGTACCTGGGACTTCGATGTTGTGGCCACTTTGGAGACATGGATAAAGCAGGGACAGGAATGGTTGTTGCAAGTTCCGGGATTTAAATGTTTCAGTAAGAACGAGAAGATGGTAAAAGAGGGGGAGGTGTGGCATTGTTAGTCAAGGACAGTATTACAATGGCAGAAAGGACGTTTGAGAACTCATCTACTGAGGTAAACGCTGAGGTTAGAAACCGGAAAAGAGAGGTCACCCTGTTGGGAGTTTTCTATAGGCCTCTGAATAGTTCCAGAGATGTAGCGGAAAGGGTAGCAAAGACAATTTGAGAGTAACAGCGGAGTTGTTATGGGAGACTTCAACTTTCCAAATATTGACTGCAAATACTATTGTTCAAGTACTTTACTTGTCCAATGTGTGCAGGTGGGTTTCCTGACACAGTACGTAGACAAGCCAACAAGGGGTGCGGCCACATTGGATTTGGTACTGGGTAATGAACCCGGCCAGGTGTTATATTTGGAGGTAGGTTAGCACGTTGGTGATAGTGACCACAGTTTGGTTATGTTTATTTTAGCGATGGAAAAGGATAGATATATACCGCAGAGCAAGATTTATAGCTGGGGGAAAGGCAATTATGATGCAACTAGCCAAAATTTAGGATGCATAGGATGGGGAAAGAAACTGCAGGGGATGGGCACAGTTGAAATGTGGAGCTTATTCAAGGAACAGCTACTGCATGTCCTTGATAAGTATGTACCTGTCAGGCAGGGAGGGAATGATCAAGTGAAGGAGCCATGATTTACTGAAGAAGTTGAATCTCTTTCAAGAGGAAGATAAAGGCTTATGTTAGGATGAGACATGAAGGCTCAGTTAGTGCACTTGAGAGTTACAGGTGAGCCAGGAAAGACCTGGAGAGAAAACTAAGAAGAGCCAGGAGAGGACATGAGAAGTCATTGGCAGATGGGATCAAGGAAAACCCTAAAGCTTTCTCTCGGTATATCAGGAATAAAAAAATGACTAGAATAAGGGTTATGGCCAATCAAGGACAGTAGTGGGAAGTTGTGCATGGAGTCCAAGGAGGTAGGAGAAGTGCTAAATGAATATTTTTCATCAGTATTCCCATAGGAAAAAGACAATGTTGTTGAGGAGAATACTGAGATACTGGTTATTAGACTAGATGGGATTGAGGTTCACAAGAAGGAGCTGTTAGCAATTCTGGGAAGTGTGAAAATAGATAAATCCCCTGGACCGAATGGGATTTATCTTAGGATACTCTAGGAAGCCAGATAAGAGATTGCAGAGACTTTGGCTTTGACATTAATGTCATCATTGTCGACAGGAATAGTGCCAGAAGACTGGAGGATAGCAAATGTTGTCCCCTTCTTCAAGAAGGGGAGTAGAGACAACCCTGACAATTATAGACCAGTGAACCTTACTTCGGTTGTGGGTAAAGTATTGGAAAAGGTTATAAGAGACAGGATTTATAATCATCTAGAAAGGAATAAGTTGATTAGGGATAGTCAACATGGTTTTGTGAAGGGTAGGTCATGTCTCACAAACCTTATTGAGTTCTTTGAGGAAGTGTTCAAACAGGTGGATAAGGGTAAAGGAGTTAATGTGGTGTAAATGGATTTTAGTAAAGTATTTGATAAGGTTCCCCATAGTAGAGTATTACACAAAATAGAGAGGCATGGGATTGAGGATAATTTAGTGGTTTGGATCAGACATTGGCTGGCTGAAAGAAGACACAGGGTGGTGGTTGATGGGAAATATTCATTCTGGAGCTCAGTTACTAGTGGTGTATCACAAGGATCCGTTTTGGGGCCACTGCTGTTTGTTATTTTCCTAACTGACCTGGATGAGGGCGTAGACGGATGGTTTAGTAAATTTGTGGATGACACGAATGTCGATGGAGTTGTGGATAGTGCTGAAAGATGCTGCAGGTTACAGAGGGACACAGATAAGCTGCAGAGGTGGCAAATAAAGTTTAATGTGGAAAAGTGTGAGGTAGTTCACTTTGGAAGGAGCAACAGGAACAAAGAGTACTGGGCTAATGGTAAGATTCTTGGTAGTGTAGATGAGCAGAGAGATCTTGGTATGCATGTACATAGATCCTTGAAAGTTGCCACCCAGGTTGATAGGGTTGTTGAGAAGGCTGACAGTGTTTTAGCTTTTATTGATAAAGGGATTAAGTTTCAGAGCCACGAGGTCATGCTGCAGCTGTACAAAACTCTGGTGCGGCTGCACTTGGAGTATTGCATACATTTCTGTACACCACATTATAGGAAGGATGTGCAAGCTTTGGAAAGGGTGCAGAAGAGATTTACTAGGATGTTGCCTGGTATGGAGGGAAAGTCTTGAGGAAAGGCTGAGGGACTTGAGGCTGTTTTCGTTCGAGAGAAGGAGGTTAAGGGGTGACTTAATAGAGACATATAAGATAATCAGAGGGTTGGATAGGGCAGTAAGAGCCTTTTTCCTTGGATGGTGATGGCTCGCACGAGGGGTTGTATCTTTAAATTGAGGGCTGATAGATGTAGGACAGATGTCAGAGGTAGTTTCCTTACTCAGAGAGTAGTAGGAGTGTGGAATGCCCTGCCTGCAACAATAGTAAACTCGCCAACTTTAAGGGTATTTAAATGATCATTGTATAAACATATGGATGAAAATGGAAAGTGTAGGTTAGATGGGCTTCAGATTGGTTCCACAGGCCGGTGAAACATCGAGAGCCGAAGGGCCTGTACTGCGCTGTAATGTTCTACATTCTATGCCGTCTACTTCTGGACTCACCCACTCTCGGTAAAAGACCTTGGATATTCACCCTCTCCATGACCCTGATGATTTTATAAACCTCATCCGTCAGCCTCCAACACTCCAGGGAAAAAAGCCCCAGCCTATTCAGCCTCTCCCTGTAACGCAAATCCTCCAGTCCCAGCAACATCCTCGGAAATTTTTTCTGCACCTCCTCAGGTTTAACAACCTCCTGCGTGTAGAAGGTCGACCAGAATTGTGCACAGTATTTTAAAACCGGCTTTACCAATGTCCTGTGTATCCCAGCATGACATCTCAACTCCTATACTCAATGAAGTTCGAGGGGTCTCACAATCTATATTGAACTTGATCATTTGTGCATGATGACAGAAAGCAGCAGCAACTATACGACAAAGAAGAGGAAATGGTTGTAAGGGCAATAACACTTAAGGATGTGAGTGAAAGCAGAAATAGGTGCAGTGAAGTGTTGCTTTCTGACCTGACAGCAAGCAAGGGAGGGTCTGAAACTCCAAGAAAATCTCTGGCATCAAAGCAATGTTCAGGAGGTTTTAACCTCGGCAGTCCTGATGAGATTTTTTTGTCTGCACTGCAGTCAAATCATATGGTTAGTAATTGTGGAATTTACTTCCTTTCTCTTGTCATGCTATTCCTATAATGAAGCTTCTCTGTGCACCCAATACCAATCAAAAAGGAAGAAGACTTCCTCCTTGTTGTTAACTTAATCTGGGATTATCTTCACCTTTACTAAGTGTCTGGAGGCTCCAAATGAAGTCATCCTAGCTGCTGCTTCAGTACATCATTGCCTTCTTTATTGAAATTTGCAATTCCCTTTGAAGTATTTCAGTCTGTTAACAAGAAGTGCCTGTGAATCAAGATTTCCCAACAGTCCAATCAGTAAATTGTTAAACTGGAGTACAATTAGCATGAGCAGCACAGCAATTTAAATTTGGTTAAGCCACACTGAAATTTGCACAGGTCCCATTCTGATTCTTTCCTGCTTTCCTACAATCCACCCAATTTCTACTTTGTAGAAAAATTGACTCCAAAATGTTTACTGTACGTGGTTAAAGGATAGAATTAAGTACATTTATCATTATTTATTGACTGATAATTTCCTGTTAATGAGTCCTAATATTCTTCTGCCTCCAATACCTGGCATGAATGTGTTTTCTCACCAAAATCCTCTGAGGAAACTTGTTTGAATTAAAGAAGGGAGCTCCCACAGTGGGATGACAGGCAAGTCTGACTGCCTGAGACTATGGTCCAAGTTTCCCAATTCGCACTCCAACCACTACAGATGTGAAATTAACTCATTTTGCAAGTTATAACACCAGGGAAGGTCTTCTTCCTTTACGAACCTGTAGCAGTATGCTCAGGTTAGCAATGCAATGATATATAATTGACTAATCAATATACTGACTCCTTCAGAAGAATTCCAATCAACTTGAGAAATTTCTGTTCCTTCTAACAATATGATTTCTATTTGTTTTTGATTTATTTACTTTTAGGGCTAGCTCATTCCCTTGTGTTTGACAGGTTTTACATAACATTACATTTCACTTCCTGTGTGTGGTTACTGTATTTTTTACCCCTTCATCTTATTCTGTTATTATTTAAATTCTTGTCATCTGTAATCTGATCATCACTTCAGAGGAAACGTCTATGCTTGAAATTTTGACTTTTATTCTCTCCACAGGTGAGTGTTTCCAGCGTCTTTTATTTCTTTTTCTTAATAATACCTTCGCCATCGCCAGATAACGTTACAATTAAACAATAGATTATACCTAATTGGAAAGTTCCTGATTCTCTGCCCAGACACACTGGATTACATGGACTGCTATACATTGAATACTATATAGTATCGAAAACTATGATTAGGGTCACTAATCCAAAAGAAACCAATGGATATTTCTCTGTCAGGGAATCCATAGAGTTTATGTCCAAAGCTAGGAAAATATTCCCAAATATATCTTTACTCCCTCTAAATCTCTGTACTCCTCTCTCTTGAGATGCATTTTCTGTGACTTTACAGAGGAGAGTAAGGAAATAGTGAAGAAGCAAAGTGGTTAATTTGCAACTGTTTTCACAGGAGAAGATACAGAAAATCTCTCAGAAGTACTCGGAGACCAGGAGACCTGTATAACTGAACAGCTAAAAGAATTAGTATTAATAAAGAAGGCAATGTTAAAAAAAAGGATTAACATTTGCTTAGTCTTCTGGACCAAATGAAGTTCATCCTAGAGCATTAAAGGATGGAGCAATATAATGGAATACATTAGTGGTTATTTTCAATCATTCTATAGATTCTGTAAACGTTCTTTCAAATATGAAGGCATCAAATGTAACTCTATTATTTAAGGGTGGAAGGGAGAGAGTGTGGAAAAATATACACCTGTTAGTTTGTCACTCCATGAGAAAATGTTAGAATCTGAGTAAAGGGTGTGATAAATGAACTTTTAGAAAAAAGGGAAATCTTGTTTGACAAACCTTTTGCAGTTTTTGAGGATGTTACATGGAGCATTGTAAAGGAGAACCAATGGAGTGATGTATTTGGGTTTTCATAAGGCTTATGATGAGGTCCTATGAAAGAGATTAAGAAAACAGAAGGCTATATAGAATAATGGGTTAGGTACTGATATGGACTGAGAATTTGTTAATAGACATCAAATACAATGTAGGTATAAGTAGATCACTCTCAGGATGGAAGGGTGTTACTAATGGGGTATCGCAATGATCAGTGTTAGGTTCACAACAGTTCGTAATTCAAATAAATGATATCGACATGGGGACCAATGCAATATTTCCAAATTTACTAATGACATCAAACTCGGTGGAAATACAAGTTATGAGGAGGGTGCAAGGAGGTTTAAAGAGAATTTGATCAGGCTGAGTGGCTTGAAAATGGCAGATAGTACATGATGCAAATCAGTGTGATATTAACACTTTGGCAGAAAAAAAAACAGAAAGAATATTTTTAAACAAGCAATCAGAAAGGCAATTATATTTTGGGTCCATTTAAGGTGGAATTTGGCACAGGGATAAAGATATCTTGCTGCATTTGCATATAGCCTCGATGAGACATCATCTGGATTATTATGTACAGTTGTGGTCTCCTGATCTAAGGAAGGATATACTTGCCAAAGAGTGAGTGCAACAGAGTTCACCAGATTAATCCTTGGCGTGGCTGATTTGTATTACAAGAAGCTATTGGAGAATTTAGATCTGTATGTTCCAGATTTTCAAAGGATAAGAGGCGACCCCATTGACATTTACAACATTCTTACAGGGTGGGGACTCTAGAACCAAGGAAGATAATCTTAGGATAAGCCCAGGTCTTTTAGGACTGAGATGAGGAGAAATTTCTCCACGAAGAGAGTGATGAATGTTTGAAATCCTGTACCGTGGCTGTGGAAGCGCAATCATTAAGCAAGTGATTTGATTTATTATTGTCTCATGTACTGAGATACAGTGAAAAGTAATGTTTTGTGTGCTACTCAGACAGATCATATCAAACATAAGTACATCAGGATAATAGAAGTGAATGCAGAATATAATGTTCTGCTACTGATAAGGCGCAGAAAGAGATCAACTTTAATATTTGAGAGGTCCATTCAAAAGTCTGACAACAGTGAGGAAGAGGCAGCTATTGAATCTGTTGGTATGTATTTTCAAACATTTGTAACTTCAGCTCAATGAAAGAGGGTGGATGAGAGTATAACTAGGTTGGGAGAGGTATTTGATTATACTGGCTGCTTTCCTAAGGCAGCAGAAAGTATAGATGGAGTCGATAGATGGAAGGCTGGTTTGTGTGATGGACTGGGCTATATTCACAACACTTTCTTGTGGTCTTGGGCAGAGAAGTTGTCATACCAAGCTGTGGTGCATCCAGATAGGACTAATGACATTATGGAGACTGTGTAGGAAAATGGCAATGAGAAGGTGATCAATCATGACCGAGAATGGCAGTGCATGCTCACTGGGCTAAATGACTTCCTTCTATTCATGTGTCCCTCTACTTACAGAGACAGAAATATATAAAGACAATAAGAACACGTGACAGTGAAACAAACAGAATAATGATTTTTAAAAGAGAGATAAGGAGCCCTGAAAGAATTACACTTTTGTGTGTGTGTATGAGAGAGACCGTGGGAGAGCGAGACTATGAGAGCGAGAGACGGGGTGCATGTCAGACTGTCCCTGTTCAACGAAATTAGTTCTTTATCTGGTTATCCATAAAAGTAAGGAGGATGCATGCCACAGAATTCAGACTATAGCAAGAACCTGCACATGGAGTCTTTTAACATAGCAAGAACTGCAGCTACTACACATTTCCAGCTGATCAGGAGACGCTCCTGCTCTTACCCCAGGCGAAATTGAGGACTGCAGATGCTGGGGAGTCAGAGTCAAGAGTGTGGTGCTGGAAAAGCACAGCAGGTCAAGCAGCATTCGAGGAGCAGAAAAATTAACATTTCGGGCAAAAGCCCTTCATCTCCTGCTCTTACTGCCTGCCATATTCATATTGCAAGGATTTCCACTTTACAATTTTCTGGGCTCAATAATGAGTTTAACACCTTCAAGTTGTGAACCCATCTTCTCCCTTTTAGCTTTGGTTGTCACCAAGTCCTCTCTCCCCTTAAACCACTCCTGTTGTTCTTTCCATTCCGGCAGTTAGACACACCATTGTTCTGCCACTCTCACTTAATCTGAACTACTAACATCCTTTCTATCCCAGCACTCCAACCATCCCTCCACTATTGCATAAATGCTGTCCCCTCCACACTTCACATCAGCTCTCATGAAGAGTTATTTGGACTCGAAACGTTAGCTTGCTTTCTCACCAAGGATGCTGCCTGACCAGCTGTGACCTCCAACGTTTTTTTTTATTTTCACTTGATAATTGCCCTTGTTGGCCACATTGTGAATGCACTTTTCATGGCCATCAAGTTCCAGAGGGCAATTCTGGTTCAGTAGTACTCCAATTCCTTTGAAAATTAGTTGGATAACTATGACAATGGTAGGCACGCATCAATGTCAGAAAGATGAATGTGCTATCTGAATAGTGTACCCAAATTTCTATGGGCGATGGATACTCAAGAGATTGAGCTCTAAATGACCAAGCAATCGGAACAAAGAGGCTCCACTCGGTCCATTACAGCTGTGCTGGCTTTTTTTGAACCAATTACAGTACATTACTCCCAGGGCTCTTTGCACACAGACCTGCAACTGTTGCTATTTCAGGAAATCCCTGATAAAAATGGGAACGGAATGGGTTGCACCAAATCTTCCAGCCAGCGCATCCCACGTCAGAACAAAAGGTTCTGTAAATATATTTTGCTCAATCTCTCTTCTGATTCTTTTGTCACTTCCGTTAAACGTGTGTCTCGATAGTTGACCCCAGTCCACTCGAAACTGTTCCTCCTAACGTATTATTTCTATTTTCTACGTTGAACGCCTAGCTATTGAGTCATCCCTTAAACCTTTCTGCCCTAAGAACAGCCCTAAGTCTTCGGTCTCTCCGAATCAAAGAAGTCCCTCGCCTCTGGAACAAATCTCCACGGCATCTTATCCCAAAGGCTGGGCATCCATCTGTTATGCTCAGAATTGAATCGAGATCTATCGAATGATTGAATTGTTAGTTTTTCTCCCCCCACCCACCCACAAAAAAAAAGTAATTACGAGAGAAACAAACAACTTGGGGACAAATTTCTCAAGAAGCGGGATATTAGATGCCCGGCCCTCTTGCCAAAAGCAGAAACAAACTCAAGACACCGTGCTGTGATAGCGGAGTCCTTTAGAACCAAAAGACTGGAGGTTCCTGACCAACCTTGACCTCTTTTCTATTCTCTGCAGGAGACAGGGGTTGGGAGACTCTGCTCCTGAGCGACGGGATTCCGGCGTTGGCCGCACGGATGCTCCTCCGGTGTCCGCGACCCTCCTCCACTGCCGGCTCTTGCATTGCTGGCTCCCACTGACTGTCCGAAGGCAAGCCGGGACGGTCAGCGGCGGCTCATCTCCCTGGCACCAAGTTGAATTCGGTCCTTTGGTTTGAGCTCGGGTTTTTGCTTCCTCTTGCACGGCGTTGGAGCAAGCTCGTTGTTCCTCAACTCCCAACCCCCCTCCTCCTCCTCCTCCTCCTCCTGCTTCGTGTCGTTCCACTTTACCGCACCTCGGAAAACCTGGCCGGACAACAGGATTAGTTTCCAGGCAACAGCCGCTCTGCAGGGGGGGGGGTCGGAGGGAGGGAAATCCCGGCCGCGGGAAAGCGACAAAATTGACATGCAACTTCCAGCACCGCGCTGCGCTTAAAACTTTTATTTCCCAAATAAAACAGGTGGAACTGTCTCATGGCGGAACAAATTACTGCAGATGCTGCAATCGGAACTGCACTGCTTTGCCTCACAGCGCCAGGTTCGATTCCAGCCCCGGCTGACTTTCTGTGTGGAGTTTGCACATTCTCCCCATGAGTTTCCCTTCCCCTCCCCTCCCCCACCAGCCAAAGATGTGCAGGTCAGGTGAACTGGCCATATTAAATTTTCCCATAGTGTTCAGGAATGTATAGGTTTGTTGCATTAGTCAGGGGTTAAATGTATGGGAATTGGGGAATGGGTTTGGGTGGGATACTAAGGGCTTTTGCCCGAAACGTCGATTTTGCTGCTCGTCGGATGCTGCCTGAACTGCTGTGCTCTTCCAGCACCACTGATCCAGAATCTGGTTTCCAGCATCTGCAGTCATTGTTTTTACCTACTATTCAGAGGGTCAGTGTGAACCTGTCGTGCAGAAGGGGCCTGTTTCCACACTGTCGGGATTTTATGAAATGCTGGAGATCACAGCGCTGTCAGATAGCATGCTTGGAGAGAGAGTAAGCTCACATTTCCAGTCTGGATGACTCTGTTCACCAGAGCTGAAGTGAAGTGTGGAGGGGCAACATTTATGCTATAGTTTGGCGTGGGGGGGGGGGTATTGGGTAATGTTGGAGAAAAGATGTTGACAGTTCAGATTAAGTGATCGGAATGTGACAATGACGTGTCTCCAGCCAGACTTGAAAGGGGAGTTGGGGGGAGGGGAGGACATGATAAAGCTAAAAGAAAGGGAAGAACTGGTTCACAATTTAAACATCTTGAACTCAATATTAAATCCAGAAGCTGTAAAGTGCCTAGCCTGAAGATGAGAAGTTGTTCCTCCAGTTTTGCGCTGTGTTTCATTGGAACACTGCAGCATGCCGAGGGCAGACACGTGGGCATGTGAGTAGGCCGACTGTGTTAAAATGATCAGTTACAGGAAGGTCGGCTTGTGCACAGACCATAAGTGTTCACTCAAAATGGGCACCCAATCTGTGTTTGGTGTATCCAATGTAGAATAAGCAACATTGGGTGCAGCGAGTATAATATACAAGATTGGAGGAGGTACAGGTGAAATGCTGCTTCACTTGGAAAGATTGTTTACGGCCTTGAATGATGAACAGGGAGAAGGCGAAGGGAATAAAATGTCCACTGCCATCCACTACAAAGCCATAGACTGCCATAGCTACCTTCGTTACAGCTCATTACACCCTAAGTCCTGCAAGGACTCCATTGCATTCTCCCAGTTCCTTCGCCTATGTCAAATCTGTTTGGATGATGTCACCTTCCAAAACTGCTGCTGACATGGCTTGCTTCTTCCATAGCTGTGCTTTCCCATCCACTGTGGTTGACAAGGCCCTTGAACCACATCCGACCTATCACCTGTGCTTCCACCCTTGCAGAGATGTTGCATCTTCTGCAGTTACATAAGAAGGTGGAGGTGTTTGTGGTTGTAGAATGGACTGCGGTTGTAGAATGGACTCAAAGGGAACAATCCCTGTGGAATGCAGGAGTGAGGTGAAGATGTGTTTGGTGGTGGTGTTCCACTGCAGTTAGCTGAAATGGCGGAGAATGATCCTTTGAATGCGAAGACTGGTGGGATGAAAAGTGAGGACAAGGGGAACCCAATCACACTGTTGTGAGTGATGGGAAGGGGGCAAGGGCAGTTGCACCAGGATGGGTCGGATGCGACTGAGGGCCTTGTCAGCCACAGTCAGTGGGAAACCAATCATGGAAGAAGCAAGCCATGTCAGCAGTGCTGTTTTGGAGGGTGACAACATCCAAACAGATGTGACGTAGACAAAGGAACTGGAAGAATAGGATGAAATCCTTGCAGGGTGTGGGGTGTGACGAGCTGTAGTGAAGGTAGCTATGGTTGGCTTTGCAGTGGATGGCAGTGGACAGTTTATTATCCAAAAAGGAGACAGAGAGGTCAGGGAAAGGAAGGGAGATGTTGGAAATGGATGATGTGAAATTTATAAAGGGGTGGAAATTGGAGGCAAAATGAATGTAGTTTTCAAGGTTCTGACAGGAACATGAAGTGGCACCGAAACAGTCATCAATGTACTGAGTAAAAGGCTGTGGGAGGGAGCCAGTGTAGGTCAAGAACAAGGATTGTTCCACATACCTCACAGAGAAACAGGCATAACTGGGACCCATGCTGGCACCCATAGCCACTCCTTTGACTTGGCAGAGGTGAGTTTAACTAAAGGAGAAATTGTTCAGTGAGAGAACAAGTTCATCAAGGCAGAGAACATTGGTGGGGGATGGGTATTGTTAAGGCCTTTGGTCGAGGAAGAAGCTGAAACTCTCAGACCATCCTGGTGAGTAATGGAGTAATAGAGGGATTGGGCATCCATGGTGAACAGGAGGCAGATAGGGCCAGGGAACTCGAAATTGTCAATATTTTTGTTGCCTCATTATAGGAAGGATGTGGAAGCTTTAGAGAGGGTGCAGAGGAGATTTGAGTCAAGAGTGTAAGGCTGGAAAAGCACAGCAAGTCAGGCAGCATCCAAGGAGTAGGAAAATCAACGTTTTGGGCATAAGCCCTCCATCAGAAATTAGGCTTGTGGGCTGAGGGGGGTCTGAGAGTTAAATGGGAGTGGTGTGTGGCTGGAGGGAAGATAGCTGGGAATGTGATTGATGGATGAAGGTGGGGGTGAAAGTAATAGGTTGGAGAGGAGGATGGAGCAGATAGGTGGGAACCAAGATGGACAGGGAGAAAGTGAGGATTGCAGATGCTGGAGATCAGAGTCAAGTGTGTGTTGCTGGAAAAGCACAGCAGCTCAGGCAGCATCTGAGGAGCAGGCGAATCGACGTTTCAGACAAAAGCCCTTCATCAGGAATGAGGCTCATGAGCTAAGGGGGTAAATAGATAAATGGGAGGGGGGGTGGGGCTGTGGGGAAGGTAGCTGAGAGTGCAATAGGTTGATGAAGGTAGGGGTAATGGTGATAGGTCAGAGAGGAGGGATGAGTGGACAGGTGGGAAGAAAGATGGACAGATAGGACAGGTCATTAGGGTGATGCCGAGTTGGAAGGTTGGGTCTGGGATAAGGTGGGGAGTCCACATTGATCTCGTGTGGTTGCAGGGTCCCAAGGTGGAAGATGAGGTGTTCGGGTGGTGAAGGTTTGGTGATGGGGGAAGCCCAGGACCTGCATGTCCTTGGCGGAGTGGGCGCGGGGGGGCGCTAGTTAAAGAGTTCAACCACGGGGCAGTGGGATTGGTTTGTGCGGGTGTCCCTGAGTTGTTCTCTAAAACAATCTGCAAGATGGCATCCTGTCTCCCTGATGTGGAGGAGACCACATCGGGTGCAACGGATACAGTAGATGATGTGTGTGGGAGTACAGGTACATTTCTGTCGGTTGTAGAAGAATCCTTTGGGGCCTAGGACGTAGGTGAGGGAGGATGTGTGGGCACAGGTTTTGCACTTCTTGCGGAGATTTACCAGGATGCTGCCTGGACTGGAGAGCAAGTATTATGAAGAAAGGTTGAGGGAGCTAGGGCTTTTTTCATTGGAGTGAAGAAGGATGACAGGTGACTTCATAGAGATGTACAAGATGGTGAGAGGCATAGATAGAGTAGATAGCCATGGACTTTTCCCAGGGCGGAAATGGCTACCATGAGGGGGCATAATTTTAAGGTGATTTGAGGAAGGTTGAGGGAAGATGTCAGAGATAGCTTCTTTACACGGAGAATGGTGGGTGTGTGGAATGCACTGCCAGCAGTGATAGTAAGGTCAGATACATTAGGGGTTTTAAGTGACTCTTGGATAGGCACATGGATGAAAGTAAAATGTAGGGTATGTAGGTTAGTTTGATCTTAGAGTAAGATAAAGGTTAGGCACAACATCAAGGGCCAAAGAGCCTGTACTGTGCTGTACTGTTCTATGTTCTATGATGGAGGGCATCAGAGGAATCTCAGGTATAGGTGGGCAAGGTCTGGACAAGTGGAGAGAGGATGGAGTCAAGGTAGGAGGAAATTAGCTCAATGGGGCAGGAACAGGCTAATATGATTAGTCTACCGGGACAGTTTGGTTTGTGGATTTTGGGAAGGAGGTAGAATTGGGCTGTCCAGGGTTGGGAAACTACTAGGTTGGAGGTATTGGTGGGAAGATCTCCGGAGGTAATGAGGTCAGTGACAGCCTTGGCAACAATGGATTGATGTTCGGATGTGGGGTCATGGTCCGGGGAGAGGTAGGAAGAAGTGTCTGAGAGTTGGCGTTGAGCCTCATCAAAGTAAAGATTAGTATGCCAGACTACAACAGCACCACCTTCGTCAGCCAGTTTGATAACAAAGTTAAGGTTGGACCGAAGAGAGCGAAGTGCTGCAGTTTCAGAAGGGGAAAGGTTACAATGGGTGAGAGGGGCAGAGAAATGGAGACAGCTGATGTCACCTCAGCAGTTTTCAATGAAACGATCAAGGGCAGGCAAGGGGAAGGGGACCAAGTGGAGGGTGAATACTGGAGGCAGATAAAGGGAACAGTGGAACAAGGATGGGAATCCTGCCTGAGAAAGTGAGTGCAGAGACAGAGGTGGCAGAATAAACAGTTCAACATCATGATGAGTCCAAAATTCATTCAGGTGGAGGCATTAAGGATAAGAAGCAGAATCCTTTGCCGAAGTCAGTACGTTCAGATTAGATTCCCCTACAGTGTGGAAACAGGCCTTTCGGCCTAACCACGTCCACACCGACCCTCTGAAGACCAAACCACCCAGACCCATTTCCCTCTGACTAATGCACCTAACACTACGGGTAATTTAGCATGGCCAATTCACCTAACCTGCACATCTTTAGATTGTGGGAGCAAACCAGAACACCCAGAGGAAACCCACGCAGGCACGGGGAGAATATGCAAACTCCATACAGACAGTCGCCCGAGACTGGAATCGAACCTGGGTCCCTGGCGCTCTGAGGGAGCAGTGCTAACCACTGCGCACCATGCCGCGCAAACTCAGAGAACGTAAGGTCAGGAGGGATGGTGAACACATGGCAAGTCTTTCCGTAAAGACCACTCTCTCCGTGACTCCCTCGTCAGATCCACACCCCCCACCAACCCAACCTCCACTCCCGGCACCTTCCCCTGCAACCGCAGGAGGTGCAAGACTTGTGCCCACTCCTCCCCCCTCACTTCCCTCCAAAGCCCCAAAGGAAACTTCCATATCTGCCACAGATTCACCTGCACCTCCACACACATCATCTATTGCATCCTCTGCACCTGATGTGGCCTCCTCTAT
>NC_057714.1:11229754-11243658 GCF_004010195.1 Chiloscyllium plagiosum | reverse complement strand
CCCTCCAACCACCAGGGATGAACTCGGATTTCACCAGTTTCCTCATTTCCCCTCCCCCCACCTTGTCTCAGTCAAATCCATCGAATTCAGCACCGCCTTCCTAACCTGCAATCTTCTTCCTGACCTCTCCGCCCCCACCCCAGTCTGACCTATCACTCTCACCTTGACCTCTTTCCACCTATCACATTTCCGACGCCCCTCCCCCAAGTCCCTCCTCCCTACCTTTTATCTTAGCCTGCTGGACAAACTTTCCTCATTCCTGAAGAAGGGCTTATGCCCGAAACGTCGATTCTCCTATTCCCTGGATGCTGCCTGACCTGCTGCGCTTTTCCAGCAACACATTTTCAGCTGGAGATACTTATCCCTATGTAAATTGCACTGCCAACTGTGAGAGACATTTCCTTAACCTGCTCCCAATTGTTTCTCTGCTAATTAGAAGGCATTTTTTTGCATGTGGGTGTTGAAGTGGCTGTTAAAAAGGCAATGATTGTGCATATCCTTGCCCCTGTCCACACTCAAGAAGAATTACAACATTGTTTTGGAGAAACAGCGTTTGAAATGTAAACATTCTTAACACTTAATAAAGATCAATGACGTTTCAGTGCAGCAGAATTGTTGTGAACAAAGCATTGTTGAAGGAACAGGTGAGTATTGGACTTAGTCTCTCACTGCCTACATTGTTCTCATGTTACAATCCCTGCGGTCTGCAGCTCTGGTGACACCTGAATATCATGAGTCTCATATCTACTGAATTGCCGGGACCAACCCTGCTGCAACCTAAACCACCAGTTAGTGGTTTCATTGCTACCAGCTTTAATTTCTCACCTCCTATCCTGTTTTGTGGTTGCTAATACAAAGTTCATTTAGTATTCATCGGCCACAATTATCTCCTGCATTTTTTCAACGCTTTGACTATCATGAGGGTCGAGAGGTGGATAGTGGGGAGTGCACCATTGACCATCCTGGGGGGACCAATGACTAGAAACTCAACTGGACTTGACATATGAATAGAATGGTTACAAGAGCTGGTCAGAGACTATGAATACTGCAGCAAGTAACTCACCTCCTGACTCTCCAAAGTCTGTCAGCTATCTACAAATAACTGGAGAAATCAGAAAGTAAACTAAGTTGGGGAGTAGGGGGAAAACATTTCCATTGTCCTCTCTTTGGAAATACTTCAAATTCACACCATTACTTTTCGAGACCACATCGGAAAAAATCAATGCCCCATCTTCAAAAATAATTTTGCGGAAAATATTGTGCAAAATGTGCAGAAATTGCATGAAAACCTATAGAGATTATATAAGTGAGTTCTTATATGAAGAATAACATTTATCAGAATGATCTAGGATCTAAATCTAGATACAGTAAAATAATTTGGTATCTAATGCACTGTTTGATTTTCCTGCTTGGTTAACAAATTACACGCGAGTTTCCAGCACAGAAACAGACCCGTCAGTCCAATTGTCCACGCCAACCAGATATCCTGAGTAAATCTAGTCCCATTTGCCAGCACTTGGCCCATATCCCTCCAAACCCTTCCTATTCATATACCCATCCAGGTGCCTTTTAAGTGCAGTAATTGTACCAGCTTCCACCATTTCCTCTGGCAGCTCATTCCATACACGCACCAACCTCAGCCTGAAAAAGTTGCCCCTTAGGTTTCTTTTATATCTTTCCCCTCTCACCTAAACCTCTGCCCTGTAGTTCTAGACTCCCCCCATCCCAGGGAAAAGACTTTGTCTATTTGTCCTATCCATGCCCCTCATGATTTTATAAACCTCTGTAAGGTCACCCCTCAGACTCCGATGCTTCAGGGAAAGCAGCCCCAGCCTATTCAACCTCTCCGTATAGCTCAAATCCTCCAACCCTGGCAACATTCTTGCAAACCCTTTCTGAACCCTTTCAAGTTTTACAACCACCTTCCGATAGGAAGGAGACCAGAATTGCATGCAATATTCCAACAGTGTCCATACCAATGTCCTGGACAGCCGCAACATGACCTCCCGACTCCTGTACTCAATACTCTGACCAAGAAAGTATCATTATAATATTAGTAAGTGTTACAAGTTATTGACCAGAGACAATAAGAATATTGCTCCTCTCAGACTGTACTTGATCAGGTTACTGAACAGAAGCTGAAACAGGAGGATCCTTCACAGAAAGGAATACAATGCTGGTCCAAGGCAGGAGAAGAGTGTCAGATGACCCAGGCCTATACAGAAAATCCAGAAATGACCTCCAGAAAGCCATCAGAGATGCCAAGAGGCAGTACCAGACCAACGTAGAGGCCCAAACCAAACATATATACATATACTGCCTGTGGCAAGGCCTAAAGAGCATAGTGTGATACAAAATGAAACAGAGCAAGATAGTAAACAAAGACACAACCCTCCCTGATGCACTCAATGCATTCTACCCTCCATTTGAGCTGAATGCCAGCGGCATGGTATTACATGCCATGACAGCCCTAGACACACCTGTTTCCTCCATCACTACTGCTGACATCAAATCAATCTTCCTGAGATTCAACCCAAGGAAGGTGATGGGCCCAGATGCACTTAAATCCTGTGTGGATCAGCTGGTGGAGGTATTCACTGACACCTTCAATCTTTGCCTCCTACAAGCCGAAGTGCCCACCTGTTTCAAAAAAGTCTACAATCAGCGCAGTACCTAAGAAAGCCTATGCAATGTGCCTTAAGCACTACTGTCCAGTGGTCCTGACCTCTGTAATCATGAAGTGCTTTGAGAGGTTGGTCATGGCCCACATCACTTCTAGTCTCCCAGCCTGCCTCGATCCCCTGCAATTTGCCTACCAGCGTAACGGGTTCACAGGGAACGCCATTTCCCTAGCCCTGCACTCATCCCTGGAGCATCTGAACAACAAGGAAATACATCAGACTCCTCCTGACCGACCACAGGTCCTCCTTAAACACCATTATCCCCTCCAGACTGATCTCAAAACGCCAAGTTCTAGGTCTCGGTTCCACCCTCTGCAACTGGATCCTCAGCTTCCTGATTCCAGCTTCCTGCAATCAGTGAAGATAGAGAATTGCATCTCCTCCACAATAACCCTCAATACTCGAGCTCCCTAGGGGTGTGTTCCCAGCCCCCTACTATACTCTCTGTACAGCCTCCTGTGTTGCCAAATTCCGAATGAGGAATGTCATGGGGTGGAATTTTCCCAGGCACAGATGTGGGTATTGGCGAAAAAGTTGGTAAAATTGTATGAGGTCGCCAGTGATGAGTATCTCAACAGCAAGAGCAAACAGTCCCATTTTCCCTCCAAGTTTTTAACAGCAAGACCAGGTTCTCACTTGTAGGTGGCATGCTTTAACATCTCATTATTACCCAATCTTGATTCATTAATATGCAGTTTTCCATTTTCCCACTTGCCAGATGGAAATTAGATGGTGAGAATAGCTGAAATGAAAGACAGAGTGGCTAACAGGTGGCTCCAGTCAAGCATTGGGCTTGAGCAGAGTCAGTGGGCCACTTGGGACATCCGTGTCAGGGGGGTCTGTATCTCTGCACTCAAGGTCAGCCCTATGGTTCCAGTGCAACCAGCCCAGGGAGCCATGGGAAGTCAACTGAGAAGCTGCACAGAGATCATTGAAAGGTCAGTCGTCAGCCTTCCAAGTCACGCAAGGGTTAGGCCATGGTCTGTCTACTCAAAGTAAAGGTGGGGGGTGTGGTGGGGCGGAGGTGTGGTTAGCAGTAAGGAAACCTGTTTCCAGCACTCCAGAGGCTAGTATTGTTCTGGCGAAAGATTTTCCTTGTGAAACGCAGCAGACTCCACATTTCAGAGCTTTACTCAAATAGCAGGCGCCACCTGCTGATGGGAGAGAGGAAACCGGGACACAGGTCATAAACTTTGCCTTTCACGTCTTTCTGTGTTCGCTTTTTGTTTCTGGGAAGATCACCTTTACCTTATATTTGGAGCTTTGCAGGCTCTGATGGTTGCTCATATTTTTAACATGGAAGGAGAGGAAAAAGATTTGAGAGTTATTCCAGCCACAGGTTTTTGAATCCATTACAATCTGATGCCACAATGAAGGGCAAAGTCTGAAGAGAAACACTTTGTGAGCCCAAAGGGAATCAAAGTGAAGGGCAAAGAGCTTCAGCAGAACTCACAAGAGTTTAAAGAAGGTTTTATATTTATTTATTAGTACTACAAAACCCAAAGAGAGCCTGTAAAGAGGTCTTTTCACACTGAGCGTAACAAAGACAAAACAAAAAATACCCCTGGTGTTTAAAACACATTTTGAACTTAACATAGTAACTAGTAACTAATTCAATAGTCTGATTCTCCCTGAAGCTCTGAAAAGAGAAACTCCATCTGCAAATGTTTCAATGGTTTATGGCTGATCTTGGTCCTCCCTCACAATAAAGTCTTTACTATTTCACTTTTAATCCCCTGCTGTTTTTTGTGTCTGTTCTGCTCCAGTGCAGTCACATTTTATTCATATGTAACAACTACTTACATTTGGATAGTACCTTTGACATAGTAAAACATACCAAGGCATTTCACAGGAGCTTTATCAAATAAATCTGATTTGTGGCACTTTTGACCAGACATTTGTTCAAAGAGCGAAGTATTAAATTGCACCTTAAAGTAGGCAAGAGAACCAAAGAGCTCTCAGGAGGGAACCAACAATTTGCCATGCAGATTTTTTTCATCCGGTAATTTAATGGGGGAGGGGAGGATTGGTAAGTGACTGAAGTGTCCCACTTGTGACATGAATCTACCCTTCAGTTTTGACATGCTGATTAACCCATAAGACATAGGAGCAGAAATTAGGCCTTTCAGTCCAGCAAGTCTGCTCCACCATTCAGTCATGGCTGATAGGTTTCTCAACCCCATTCTCCTGCTTTCTTCCCGTAACCCTTCATCCCCTTGACAATCAAGAACCTATCTATCTCCATCTTAAGTATGCGCAATGACCTGGCCTCCGCAGTCTTCTGTGGAAGTGAGTTCCATAGACTCACCACTCTCTGGCTGAAGAAGTTTTTCCTTACCTCCGTTCTGAAAGGTCTTTCCTTTAATCTAAGGCTGTGCCCTTGGGTCCTAGTCTCTCCTACCAATGGAAACATCTTCCCAACATCTACTCTGTCCAGGCCATTCAATATTCTGTAAGTTTCAATTAGATCCCCCCTCATCCTTCTAAATTCCATCGAGTATAAACCCAGAGTCCTCAAACATTCCTCATATGTTAAGCTTTTCATTCCTGGAACCATTCTTGTGAATATCCTCTGAACATGTTCCAAAGCCAGTCCATCCCTTGGAGATATTGAGACCAAAACTACGCACAATACTCTAAATCTGGTCTGACCAGAGAAGGGATTCCTGAAGAAGGGCTCATGCCCAAAACGTCGATTGTCCTGCTCCTTGGATGCTGTCTGACCTGCTGCGCTTTTCCAGCAACACATTTTCAGCTCTGATCTCCATCATCTGCAGTCCTCACTTTCTCCTGACCAGAGCCTTCTAAAGTCTCAGAAGTACATCCCTACTTTTATATTCAGATCCTCTCAAAATAAATGCCATTATTGCATTTGCTTTCCTAACTACTGACTCAACCTGCAAGTTTCCCTTGAGAGAATCCTGGACTAGAACTCCCAAGTCTCTCTACACTTCAGACTTCTGAACTTTCTCCCCATTTAGAAATTAATCCATGGCTCTATTCTTCCTACCAAAGTGCGTGACCTCACACTTTCCCACATTGTGCTCCACCTGCCACTTCTTTGCCCACTCTCCTAACCTGTCTAAATCCTTCTGCAGGGAGAAAGTGAGGTCTGCAGATGCTGGAGATCAGAGCTGAAAATGTGTTGCTGGAACAGCGCAGCAGGTCAGACAGCATCCAGGGAACAGGAGAATCGACGTTTCGGGCATAAGCCCTTCTTCAGGACACTTTCCTCATTCCTGTTCCCTGGATGCTGTCTGACCTGCTGCGCTGTTCCAGCAACACATTTTCAGCTCTAAATCCTTCTGCAGCCTCCCTGCCTCATCAATGCTACCTGTCCCTCTACCTATCTTTGTGTCATCTGCAAAAGTGGCCAGAATGCCCTCAGTTCCTTCATCTGGACTGTTAATGCATAAAATGAAAAGTTGTGGTCCCAACACTGAACCATGCGGAACACCACTCATCACCAGCTACCACCCTGAGAAAACACTTTGATCCCCACTCTCTGCTTTCTGCCAGATAGCCGTGCTCTATCCACGCTAGCACCTTGCCTCTACCACCATGGGCCCTTCTCTTACTGAGTAGCCTCCTGTGTAGCACCTTGTCAAAGGCCTCCTTGGTCTAACTTGTTCGTTACTTCCTCAAACAATTCCTGTAGATTTGTCAGGCATGACCTCCCCTTGATGAAACCATGCTGACTTTGCCCTATTTTACCATACACATCCAAGTACTCAGCAATCTCATCCTTCACAATGGCTTCCAGGATCTCACCCACAACCATGGGTAGGCTGATCAGTCTGTAGTTTTCCATCTTTTGCCTTATTCCTTTTTTAGTCAGTGATGTCACATTCGCGATTTTCTAATCCTCTGGGACCCTTCCTGATGCTAGCGATTCCTGAAAGATAACCATGAACGCCTCCACTATCTCTTCAAGTATCTCCCTTAAAACTCTGGGATGTAATCCATCTGGTCCAGGTGATTTATCCAACTTCAGGCCATTCAGTTTTTCTAGCACCTTCTCCTTGGTGATGGCCACCATACTTAGCTGTGCCCCCTCACTCTCTTGAAAAATCCATGGGACTTCCTGAAAATATTATTGGGTGGCACAGAGGTTCAGTGGTTAGCACTGCTGCTTCACGGCGCCAGGAACCCAGGTTCAATTTCAGCTTTGGGTAACTGTGGAGTTTGCACGTTCTCCCTGTATCCACGTGGGTTTCCTCCCACAGTCCAAACATGTACACGTTAGGTAAATTAGCATCTGCACTCCACACGTTCTCCTAGGTTAGGTAGATTAGCCATGCTAAATTGTCCATATTGTTCAGGGATGTGTAGTTGGATTAGCCATTGTAAATGTGGGGTCATGAACATACATTTGGGGGCTGAGTATGGGTGGAATGCTCAGAGGGCTGGTGCAGGCTCAATGGGCTGAATGGCCTCCTTTCATGAATTACCACAGGAAATGACAAGACCAATCCAAAGAAATCCAAACATATAAATAGAAAGCAGGAATCATGTACAGTGCTTCACCTAAGGCCCACTGAAGATGTTACCTAGTAGGGTGACGAAACATCTGGAAATGAAACTTGCAGCTCAGAGAGCAAACCTACATCCAGAACCTCAACCTGAGCTAAAAATCTTCTCAAACCTCGCTATGGTCTCCTTCCACAATGCAGGGAGTCTATGACCATTGTTGTTGGGGGGGGGTGGGCCTCACAAAACGCAATTGTGCTAATTAGAGGTGGGATGTGAGGATGCAAAGGAGATAACAATTGTGAAGTGGGGTCAATATATAAGGAGGGGAGAAAGTATAGCACATGGAAGGGAAAAGGATGGTGGAGGTGGGATCATTAACAGGTAGCCATACCATCTTTCACAGGGAGACAGTGAACTGAATTGAATTTATTGTCACGTGTATCAAGGTACAGTGAAAAGCTTTATCTTGCAAGAAATACAGGCAGATCACAGAGTTAAATAGCATTGATAAGTAAATAATAGGTAAACAGTGGCAAAAACAAAAACACAGGTACAGGCGAATGTTAAGAGTTTGTGAGTCCATTCAGTATTCTAACAACAGTAGGGTAGAAACTGTTTTGAAACCGGCTGGTGCGTGTGTTCAGGCTTCTGTTCCTTCTCCCCAATGGTAGAGGTTGTAGAAAAACATTGCTAGGGTGGGATGGATCTTTGAGAATGCTGGCAGCCTTTCCTTACAGCGGGCCTGGTAGATGGATTCTATAGCTGGGAGGTTGGCCTTTGTGATTGTCCAGGCCGAGTTCACCACTCTCTGTCACCATCTCCGATCTGGAATGGTACCGTTGCCATACCAGGTAGTGATACATCCAGACAGAATGCTCTCAATGGCACACCTATAAAAGGTGGCAAGGGTATTCACCGTCATGCCAAATTTCCTCAGCTGCCTGAGGAAGAAGAGACATTGTTGGGCCTTTGTAACCAGTGCGTCCACAGGTAGAATACAAGAAAGCTTGCTGTGATGACCACTCCCAGGAGCTTGACACTCTCCACTCGTTCCACCTCTGTGCTGTTTATGCATAGGGGGACATGAGTAACATCTCACCGAAAGTCAATAATAAGTTCCTTGGTTTTGCCGGCATTGAGAGCTAGGTTGTTCTCGCACTACTATTTCTAGCATGTTGACTCAATATGGAGATGCAGTGTTAAATAGATGGGTTCCTTGGGAACATGAGGAAGTTCAAAGCTGATGGAGTTAACGGGGTGGGCTACCAAGAAAGGAAGATGTACGTTTAGGGCTGAACAAGAGTAAGAGGTTGAATTTGAGATTCTCTGCATAAAACAGAACAATTATTTCTTCCCATCATGATGCAAATAACAAATGCACAATGGAATTGAAAATGGATGCCACCACACCTCTGAAACAAGCAAGGTAAGTACTTTGTTCTTTGAGGGTGGGAACTTCATGTTTGAGCAATGTGAGGCCAATCAAAGACCAACAGTATTGCATTGAGACCCAAACAGTATTGCAAACTGTAAAGATTCACCCTTGATGCAATCACTTTCCATGTTCTCCTGTACATGGTGCAGGAGGCTGCACGTTTCACACCTTGGAATATAAATTTCTCATGTAGCCCAATGATCACTAAGCTCTGCTCCTTCATTCTGTAGTTGCAGCAAAGCAGACATTTGCTCCCATAGCCGATGATTGGAAGTGAACATTGATTGATTGATTGGTTTACTGTTGTCACATTTGCTGAGATACAGTAAAAAGTGTCATTTTGTACGCTATGCAGGAAGATCGTACCATACAAAGTGCATCAGGGTAGTAGGACAGCGTGCAGAATACAGTGTTACAGCTACAGAGAAGGTGCAAGGGAGAGATCAGAATTAAAAATTGAGAGGTCCGTTCAAAAGTCTGATAACAGCGGGGAAAAACCTGTTCTTGCATCTGTTGGTACATTTTCAAACTTTTGTATCTTCTGTCCGATGGACGAGGGTTGGAGAGAGTACACCTAGGATGGGAGAGGTCCTTGATGATGTTGGCTGCTTTCCCAAGGCTGAGGGAAATGTAGACGGAGTCGATGGAAGGAAGGCTGCTTTGTGTGGTGGACTGGGCTGTGTTCACAATTCTGTGTAATTTCTTTCGGTCTTGGTCAGGGCAATTGCCAAATCAATCTGTGATGCATCCGATTCAGATGCTTTCTCGTGCATCTGTAAAAATTGTTAAGAGTCATTGTGGACATGCTGAATTTCCTTAGCCTTCTGAGGAAGTAGAGGTGTGGATGTGCTTTCCTGAGTGTAGTGCCACTTGTGGACAGACCAGGATAGAGTGATGGTGATGTTTACTACGAGGAACTTGAAGCTGTCAACCACCAATGATACAGATAAGTGTGTTTCCACAACTCCACTTCCTGAAATCAATGAGCAACTCCTTTGTTTTGCTGGCATGGAGAGAGCAATTGTTGTCTTTACACCATGCCACTAAGCTGTTTATCTCTCTCCTCTACTCTGTCTCATTGTTAGAGACCCGACCCACTACAGTCATCAGCACATTTGTAAATGGAGTTAGTGCTGAATTTAGACACACAGTAGGGAATGTATAAGGAGTATACTAAGGGGCTGAACACACAGCCCTGCGGGGCACTGGTGTTGAAGATTATTATAGAAAATTACTGATTGCGGTCTGCATGTGCTCATCTAAATTGCTTTTAAGGCTCTTGAAGTCCTCTGTTTCTACCCTCTACCCTATCCAAGATGGTGCTAGTGACCGGGTAGGCAGGGTTCTGGCACCTGAGCACATCTGCAGCCCGGCACTAGGCCAGCTGTATCCTTCTTTTTCCCTTTCTTTCTTTTTCATTTCAACTTCATCTTTTACTTCTTTTCAGCACAACGGTGAAAGCAGGCAGCATTGGTGGGATCAGGCAGTCCCAGGGCAGCATTGGTGGGATCAGGCAGTCCCGGGGCAGCATTGGTGGGATCAGGCAGTCCCGGGGCAGCATTGGTGGGATCAGGCAGTCCCGGGACAGCATTGGTGGGATCAGGCAGTCCCAGGGCAGCATTGGTGGGATCAGGCAGTCCCGGGGCAACATTGGTGGAATCAGGCAGTCCCAGGGCAGCTAGAGGGAGACCAGCCATCCCGGGACAGTGAGAGAGGGAGGAGGCAGTCCCGGGGCAGTGAGAGAAGGAGCAGGCAATACCGGGGCAGTGAGGGGGAACAGGCAGTCCTGGGGCAGTGAGAGAGGGAGCAGGCAATCCCTGGGGCAGTGAGAGAGAGAGCAGGCAGACACAGGGGCAGTGAGAGAGGGAGCAGGTAGTCCCTGGGGAGTGAGAGAGAGAGAGCAGGTAGTCCCGGGGCAGTGAGAGAGGGAGTAGGCAGTCCCTGGTGAGTGAGAGAGGGAGCAGGCCATCCCAGGGCAGTGAGAGAGGGTGCAGGCAGTCCCTGGGAGTGAGAAAGGGAGCAGGCAATCCCTGGGGCAGTGAGAGAGGGAGCAGGCAGACACAGGGGCAGTGAGAGAGGGAGCGGGTAGTCCCTGGGGAGTAAGAGAGAGAGCAGGCAGTCCCGGGGCAGTGAGAGAGGGAGCAGACAGTCGCTGGGGAATGAGAGAGGGAGCAGGCAGTCCTGGGGCAGTGAGAGAGGGAGCAGGCAGTCGTTGGGGAATGAAAGAGAGAGCAGGCAGTCCCGGGGGAGTGAGAGAGGGAGCAGGCCGCCCCGGGCAGGGAGAGAGGGAGCAGGCAGTCCCAGGGCAGTGAGAGAGGGAGCAGGCAGTCCCGGGGGCAGTGAGAGAGAGAGAGCAGGCAGTCCCGGGGGCAGTGAGAGAGAGAGCAGGCAGTCCCTGGGGAGTGAGAGAGAGAGAGCAGGCAGTCCCTGGGGAGTGAGAGAGAGAGAGCAGACAGTCCCGGGGCAGTGAGAGAGAGATAGAGAGAGAGAGCAGACAGTCCCGGGGCAGTGTGAGAGAGAGAGAGAGAGAGAGCAGATAGTCCCGGGGCAGTGAGAGAGGGAGCAAGCAGTCCTGGGGTAACAGCAGAGGCAAAGTCGAGCTTGAAGCAGGGTGGTCAAGCCCTTGCGAGGAGTGTGAGTCCTGCATGGCTCGGTGTTTATGCACTGTGGTCTTTAACTGCTACCTGCGTTTCTTTGTTTTTCTCTTTTTTAAATAAGAAGGACTGTAATTTTTAACTTACAGTTTTCAAGTTTTTTTTGGCCTCAGCTGCTTTCTGTGGCAGAAAATTCCACAGGCATACCACTCTCTGAGTTAAGAAATTTTTCATCTCAGTCCTGAATGCTGTGCCCCGTATCCTTGAACTGTGACACCTGGTTCTGGGCTCTCCCGTCTTTGGGAACATTCTTCATACATGTCTAGTCCTGTTACATTTTAATAGGTTTCTGAGATTCTACACCCCTTTCCCTCGATTCTTCGAAATACCAGTGAATAAAGATCTAACCGATCCAATGTTTCACCATATGTTAGTGCCACCATCGCAGGAATCCCAGGATGGCAAACCTTCTTTATAGACACTTAATGACCAGAACGTCCTTCCTCAGATGAGATCTAAAGTGGACACACTACTCCTGATATGGTCTGACCTCAAAAAGACATCCTTGCTTTGTACTCAAATTCCCTTTTTCTGAAGAGAATTACATTTACCGTTTCAATCCCCACATGCTGTTTTCAGCAACAGGTGTACAAGGTCACAGAGGTCTCGTTCCGCATTATTCTGCATCTGATTTGCATTTACTCACTTGTCCAAATGATACCAAAGCATCTTCCTCACAGTATATCCTCCGACCAAGCTTTGTGTTATCTGCAAACTTTGAGATATTACAATTAGTTCTCTCACCTAAATCATGAATAAATATTGTGAATTGTTTCCTGTCTGCCAACCAGTTCTCCACTCATTTCTGTACATGATCTCCATGTGCATTAATCTTGCATGCTCATCTCTTATGTGAAATCTTATCAAAAGCTTTCTGAAAATCTAAGTAAATCACACCTATTGACTACTCTTTATCCATGCTACTCGTTATATTGTCAGAAAATTCCCATAGATTTGTTAAGCACAAATTCCTCTTTTTAAGTCCATGCTGACTCTGTCTCATTCTGTTGCAATCTTCCAGTTCAAAAGTGCAAATGGTGGATTTGTTAATTTTGAGCAATCAAGGGTTCCGCAAAGAACTCAGTTATGCTGAGTTCCCTTGAAATACTTCTTCCAATCTGCTCATTCTTTCTGAGTCTCGAATTCTCACATTTCCATTATCTGTTTGCAAACCCTTGGTATTTCAAGAGTCGTTACATTCCTGGGCAACTCATAGGAGAGACAAGAATCCAATGCCAAGGCCTCAGTGAAAGGACGACCCTTCTGAACTGACTTGAGAAACAAGTTCTTCAACCAGAATCATAGCATCCCTACAGTGTGGAAACAGGCCATTCAGTCCATTGAGTTCATTCTGACCCTCCAAACAGCATCCCACCCAGACCCCGTCCCTGCCCTATCCCTGTGACTCTGCTTTTCCTATAGCTAATCCACCTAGCCTGCGCATCCCTGGACACTATGGGCAATTTAGCATACCCAATCCACCCAACCTGCACGTTTGTGACTGTGGGAGGAAGCCAGAGCACCAGGAGGAAACCGACACTGACATGGGTAGATAGGCAACGGTGGAGTTTGCACAAAGAGTGGAATCAAATCCAGGTCCCTCGAGCTATGAGGCAGCAGTGCTAATCACTGAGCCACAATGCAGCCCAAGAGGGTGGTGAATCTGTGGAACCCATTGCTGCAGCAGGCTGGTGAGGCAAAGTCATTATGTGTATTTAGCGAGTTAGATAGGTTCTTGATTATAGAATCATAGAGATGTACAGCATGGAGACAGACCCTTTGGTCCAACCCGTCCATGCTGACCACATATCCTAACCTAATCTAGTTCCATTTGCCAGCATTTTGGCCCATATCGCTCCAACCCCTTCCTACTCATGAACCCAACCAGATGCCTTTTAAATGTTGCAATTTTATCAGCCTCTGCCACTTCTTCTGGTAATTCAATTAGTAAGGGTGGCAGGTGAGCGGGGTTGAGAAGCATATCCGTCATGATTGAATGGCAGAGCAGACTGGATGGGCTGAATGGCCTAAGCCTGCTCCTGTGTTTTATGTCAGGAGTTTCTAAAATGTCCCCTGCTCTTGTTTCCTTGAGAGTAACAACCTTGTGCCAACAGGAGGCGCTGCTGCTGCTGCAGTCCTGGAGACAATGGGAGAGTCACGCGCATGGGGAGAGCGCGAGCCCGCACGTCGGAAGTGCGTTGCCGTTACGGGGGCGGGTCTGTCGGAAGTGACGGAGGAGCGTTTCGGCGAGCCGCTCGGAGGCGGAAGTGGGGTCGTGTGTCGCTTAAAAAAAAAACCCAGTGAGTTCGGAGCCGGGGGCGGCCTCGGCGTTTCCTGTGGTACCTCCCGCTCAGCCTGAGCCAGCGCAAGGACGGGGAGAGGGCAGATGGCGGCCAACAGTAACAACCTGCAGGTAATCACAGCCAGGGAGGAGGGAGGGAGCGGGGTACCTCCCCTCAGCCTGAGCCAGCGCAAGGACGGGGAGAGGGCAGATGGCGGCCAACAGTAACAACCTGCAGGTAATCACAGCCAGGGAGGAGGGAGGGAGCGGTGCCCTCCCTCTGGGGCTCTCTGAACCAGCCGCTCCTTGTCCTGGGGCCAGGAACCTGACAAGAGGGAGAGGACCGTGGGCGGTCAGAACAGGGGATGGGAGGGGGATAC
>NC_057714.1:11190448-11228595 GCF_004010195.1 Chiloscyllium plagiosum | reverse complement strand
GGGGGGGAGGAATAAAAAAACACAAATGTGACTTGGGAGAGAGTCTCCACTTATTTGCAGAACTGAGACAGTCAGTATTTAGTTCAAAATCACACAACATCAGATTATAGTCCAACAGGTTTAATCGGAAGCTCTAGCTTTTGGAGCGCTGCCCCTTCAATTAAACCTGTTGGACTATAACTTGGTGTTGTGTGATTTTTAACTTTGTACACTCCAGTCCAACAGTGGCAACTTAGAATCATGAATGTTTAGTTCAAGTGCGAATAATCCCTAGTGTGAAGTAAAGTTATTTTAGGTGTGAATGGGGCTAATTCTTAAATGTGACTTTTTAAAAATTGCTTAGTAATGTAAAAACAAATTAGGTGTCATACAATGGAATGCTTTCAACGATTGCAAACTCTTCACAACAGACTAATCGTTTTTTCAGCCCAATGCTTTGCTCACGTGAGTTCTCCCACCCCCCCAAATCCAAATCCTTTATCACTTTTGTTTATTCTACTTCCTCTTACTTTGTGGTTTGTAGTTTTCCTTAATTAGTCCTTGTTCCACATTCTAACTGCTCACTATTGATGTTCTTATCACTTTCTGGATAATGTTTTTCTTAAATTCCTTATGATTTGTTCATGGCTATTTTGTATTTGTGCCATCGCACTGCTGTTGCCAAAAGGTTGAGGCATAACCTCTTCTAACCTATCGATCCCTTTCATGGCCTCTGTCAGTTGTTTTTCAGTCTAGAGAAAAGAATCTTCAACCTGTGCAATGTTTATTGAAACCACATCACCAAAACATTGCAAATTTATGACCGGAAGAGGCCGGTTGGCCCGTGTCTGTGCTGATGAAATGTGATCTCATTATTCCTTGTGATATAGTCTGCTTTTATCTGATTACTTTTTAAAAATTGCTACTAATCCAATATACCTCTCTCCCTTAAGGTGTATAGCCTCCCAGTTTCACAGGTTCCACCATCTGGAAATGTTTATCATAGGAAAGGAAGTCAATTATCCTATTATTCCCTCTTGCATGATCATAGAATCCCTACAGTGTAGAAACAGGCCCGCTGACCCTCCAAAGAGTAACTCACCCAGACCCATTCCCCTTCCCTAATACTCTACATTTTACCCCTGACTAATGCACCTAACCTACACATCCCTGATTACTATGGGTAATTTAGAATGGCGAATTCACCTAACCTGCACATCTTTGGATTGTGGGAGGAAACTAGAGCACCTGGAGGAAACTAATGCAGACACTGGGAGAATGTGCAAACTCCACACAGTCGCCTGAGGCTGGAATTGAACCCAGGTCCCTGTGTAGTGAGGCAGCAGTGCTATCCACTGAGCCCACCGTGCCACTCCCATTCTTCTCATGTATTGCTGAAAATTTTCCATAAATATTTATCCAAGTTTCTTTTGGTAAATGTGGGATTATGGGGTTAAATTGGTGGGATGATCTTCAGAGAGTTGGTGCAGACTCGATGGACCAAATGTAGGGATTCTACATTGTGTAATTTAGTTATTGACTGCTTAACATGTTCGATCACATTGGAACAACAATCAAAGGCAATCAGCATTTTGCTGTATGAATCTGAGTTTCCAGCTAAAACTGATATTTTGAATAGCTTTGGTCACTGATACTCGAGAGAGAGACATTCCACTTCCGGAGATTCTGCAACTGAGAATGACGTTATGTTGGACTATTGAAAAAAGTAATCTTTTAATCAGGAAAGGTGACAGTGGAGGCTTTCAAGAATATATATATAATAAAAATATTACATTGAATGAAACCACTTATGGTGAAGCAAAATTGGTATTCAAAGTTAGGCATGTCAACACAAACTTCATATGTGAGCAATACGTTTAACAGTGGAAGTCCAGGTAGATAGTAAAGGTTATGAATTGAGTGCAAATCTATATTTTTGTTAGGACTTGGCCATCTCATTCATGTTTTCATGTTTTAATCCTTAGGAGCCACTTCAGGTTGCCCTTTCTTTTATTTAGGTAAGAAAGAGGATAGGTTAGATTCATTTCTGGCTCTATTCATTCCCTCTTTAGATAATCCTTTAATACCAATGTTCAGGGATAACATTAATGGTTTCTCCTGTATGGTAATCAGAAGTGATCTCTTTTGTGTTTTTTTTTCTTTAAAATTCTTAACTAAATGTCCAGTCTTGTTTAGTGATTCCTATTGAGGATAGGATCCACGTAATAAATCACTATCCTTCAAACTGAAGTCCAGCCAGAAGTGTTCTCTTTGCAATCCCAAGACTTTCTGGATTAACATAATATGGCACCCCCAAAGGTCAAAGCACCGAGTGCTCAATTCTGGAAGTGGCCTTTCCTGACACCGCGGAAAATATATTTTGTACAAACCCAAAAATGTAGCGTGTTCAGAAAGGTTGCTCAAATGCTGGTGCTTCATAATTTGCCTGTGTTCTTTCTTGAGTACACAGTCGAATGCTGCACCAAAGGAGTTTGGGTGTCATGCTGAAAGGAATAACCAAGATAGTTAAAATAACTAACTTCATGAAATTGTGACTAAGGCTAATCAGCCAAGATAAAGTCTGAATATGGTGATGATTACTTATTGTTCTCTTTATAGAAAGGTATAGATCTTGCAAGCAAAGCAGCTCAAGAAGATAAAGCAGGAAACTATGAAGAAGCCCTACGGTTGTACCAATGTGCAGTGCAGTACTTTTTACATGTTGTTAAATGTAAGCAATTTAAGAGGTTCTGTTTGTTACATTTGCAGCAAATTTTATTTAATTGTTTTTCTAATAGCATGTCTGCAAAGCTCCGAAACAGTAAAATATTTTTTAAAAAATGCTTAAAGTTATCTTAATTTTCAAGAATAGTTGTTGGGCCATTATGTACATTGTATATGGGTACTACTTGTTTTAAGTCACAATTTGCTTTGTATAAAGATCTTTCATTGGATGGACAATGTGAATTTCAAAATAATGTATTTAGAATTTACTTTGAAGAAACAAAGATGCAATTTGGAGCAGTTACTTTGTTCTTTAATCATTAATTCTCCATTTACCTATACACGACTGTTGCCATCTGAAAATGAGTTTGCCTGGTTTTGCTATAACCATTGTTGAGGAAGGCCCACTTTTTGAACAGGTCAAAGTGGCACCTGACTTTGTCTAAGCAGCCAACTAATAAATCCAACACCCTTACCATCAGGTCATAGTCAACCACATAACCTTTGCTTTGCTTTGAAAGCTGGTGATGTGAGCAATCATTTTCTTTAATGTTAAACTGCCTTAATTTGGAGGGTGATTTTAAATAATGTGACTAAGGTGCTTTATTAGAAAGAGGCTGGATTATTTATGAAAGGGAAGTGAGTTAGAGTAAGAGATAAAAGCATGGAGGATCATTTCAGAAATAGCAGTGACAATGAAGTCAGATTTAATTTTGATTCAGAAATACATAAGTCTAAAGTGCCTGACTGCAAATAGGCACTTATGAGTAAAGAGCTAAAGTTAGTTAGTACAACAAGAACAACAGTCATGGGAAATATTTTCTGAATGGTCAGTTGAGTTCAGGAGGAGCATGTTCTGCTAACAAATAAGAACTTGCTAGTCCACAGTGAAATACTGTACATAACTAAAGAGCAGGTGCAACAAATGAAAAATTAACACCCGCGAGATTACTGTTGACGAGAAACTTTGAACTGAACCAGTCATGTAAATACAGTGCCAACAAGAGCAGGTCACACTTTGAATTCTGTCCACAAGTACATGGCACAGGTCAAGAATGTAATGGAATATTCACTTTTTCCCAAATCAGTGCACCTCCAACAACACTGAGAAATTGAACATCATCTTGGACAAAGCAACCATTTTGTTGGGATGTCATCTATCACCTGAAGTTTTCACTCCCTCTACCATAGGTGCCCAGTGGCAGCAGTACGTACCATATGTAAGCTGCATTGCAGAGACCCATTGTCTCCTTCAGAAACATCTTTGAAAGCATGATCATCACTATCTCAAAACTGGGAATTTATCACCATTCCTTCACTGTTGTTGGAGTATAACTGTGGTGTTCCCTTCCTAACATTCATCTGGGTGTATGTACACCACATAGATTGCAGTGGTTCAAGAAGGAGGCTCATCAGTATTTTCTGGAGGGCAAGATGAACAACAAATGTCAATCTTGTCAGGAACACTGATCCCATGAAAGACTTTTTTTTTTAAAAAAAGCTGACATTGAGTATTCAGTCAAAAAAAAGGATGAAGTGTAGAAGTTAGGAAAGTAAAGAAGAGCTATAAAATTAATTGATCAAGAAAGAAAAATGTTGAAGTACTGTACAGACAATATAATGACAGAATAGCGAAAGATAAACCCAAAGGAACTTGCAGCAAAATGGCAGAAATACTGCACAGTTACTTTGCCTATGTATTTACCAAGCAAAGTAACTGGGCCATTGCAAGAAGAGATAGTAGAGATATCAAACATTTAAATGAGAAAACTGGGGGATAATTCAAAAACCAATTAACTTTGAAGAAGATAAAATCCATAGATATATTGTGTCTGTGTATTAAAATCAGTTAAGATATAGACTGAGCCTTAGTAAAAGGAAGAGTGTCAGAGAATTCAATTCGTATATTTTCAAAAAGGACATGGAGCAAGTCAAAAGAATTATTAGATAATTAGTTTTATATACTAGGAAAAATTATGGAGGAATGGGTATCAGGATGGGCGGCAGATTCTCTTTCTCAAAATAAGAGGCTGTTATTAAGGGTAGTTACCCATTGGGGATCAATGCAAGGACCACAGTTGTTTGTAACTTAAATCAATTTAACTAAGGAAGTAAAAACTTACAGATTATATCAACTTTCCAGGGGTAGGGATATTGGGTTATTCATCATATTGTTAGTATGGAGGACATCTGACAAAATATAAAGACATGACTAAAACTTGTAAAATGGGTATGTAATAGGAAATTCATTTCGGTGATTCAGATTTTAAAGCCAATGAGATTGAAACTCTCAAATCTAGAAGAAAGTTACCTTCAAAATCTCCAGATCTCTGGTATGGGTTTCCAATTTCCTAGCAATAGTTTGAATCTAGTCTCTCCAGGCATTCAGCAACAGTGATTTAACCAGCCAATTACAGCTGGTCTGGACAGTAAACCAGGAAGTAAAATGCACCGATCTTCCTTTGTATTAGATTACACAGTGAATTGAACAATTTGAGTATGCACATGGAATCAAGAAGCTGAAATATAATAATTTCAAAATTTGTTTATATGTTTTGTCATAAAGTATTTTGAATTTTAGAGATCTTATGCCATTCCATAAATATAAAGTTGATTTTTCAACAGAAAATTTGAACTTCATAACATTAAAAATGCAGAAATACCTCAGCAATGTGCAAATTTTCTAGGACTTTATCACAAAGGTAGTAACTTAAAAGGGCAAGTTCTTATTGGTTCAGGTATTTCTAATTAATTGCAATCTGGGTGACTCAGCAGCATACTTTCTCTGGAAGTGTAGGCTTATTTATGGATTTCCACATTTACCTGTATAAGTGTGGCCTCTAGACAGTTTTCTTGGTTTCAGTGGAGTGATGATAGCAAAAGCTGACAGTTTCTTTGCCATTTCTACTGCAAAATCTGGATTGTAATGTATCATTGTGATGTACAAACATGAGTTGCTTTGTTTTGTAGAAAGGAATAAAGCGGCTGCATACTGTTAGAAAATTAAGAGGTACTACACCAAATGGATATCAGAGTACAGGTACACATCACTAGCAACTTGCAATAAAATAAAAATGAGGGATGATTTCTAGAATCATTGAATTGAAAAGCTTGATAAATTAAAATTGTGTAGAACCTTGGTTAAATCAACTTGCTGCATAATATGCAAATCTTGTCTGAAATATGATAAAAATGATAGAGGCACCGGAGTAGGTGCAAGACAGATACACAAGGATAATGTTGGAATTGAGAGAGTGGGAACAGATTCTCCATTTTATACCTTTTGAGAAAGGTTTGATAAGGTTGGTGTTCTCTCAGGCTGAGGTTTGATTTGAAAGATGCCGTTAAGAATTTGAAAGAGTTTGTCAGATTTTTAAAAGGTTGGCATTCATTTTTGAGAAATGAAAAGGTGAATATAAAGTGAAGATAGTTACTAATAATTCCTTTAGAAAATTCAGGCAAAACCTTTACTTGAAGTGTGGTTAGAACTTTTCATTTGCTCCTACATGGAATAATTAATGTGATTAGCTTGGTTGCTTTTGAGGAGAACCTGAATAATTATTTGAGGAAAAGTAGGGCTACATGTTGAAGAGATTTAGTTGAAGTTGAGTGACTCATGTGCAGTGTTCCTTTAGCTGCATTTATTTGGTTGCACAGCAGTTGGAAATTTTCTGGACAAAATGAAAGGTCATAAAAGCATTATTTCCTGTAAGGTGTGGTCATATGACAATCTTAAAGAGGCCACACTGCAACCAGCTGTTGCGTTACAACAAACAGAATTCAGAGGGATCTTTGCTGTTGAGAACCATAAACATTGGCAGGATCATTTGGGTTGAAAGAACTATTTTTGCTATAGTTTCTGCGTAACTATGAACCTTCGATTTTGTAATGATTGGGGGCACTTTTTACTTGTGCTTCTTCATCTTACCTAATCCCAGTCTCACAAAGCATTTTTTTTGTAAATGGAGAGTGATAATTATTTAAATTTTCTTCAAGATTAATCAGGAGTGATGTTATTCTGCTTAGTGAACATTCTCCCATTCATAACAACGTATTGATTCAATCCTATCAACCTGTTCAGATAAATCTGTCATGGAAGTGGAGGAAGGAGACTTAATTGATGGTAGTAAAGCACATAATTTTGCTTTGTTTGTCATTAGTTGGAAATTAACATTACATTTGCTTGTTAGATGAAGCTCAAGGTGCTAAAGCAAAAGAGAGCCTTCGAGCGAAGTGTACAGAGTACCTGGATCGAGCTGAAAAACTGAAAGAGTATCTGCAAAAAAAGCAAAATGTCAAAAAGCCAATTGAAGAGTCAAACACTAGTGATGACAAAGGGTATGTATAAGAGTGACTGTTCTGAAATGTTTGTAACTGCACAAGATGCTCCAGAAAACCATAAAAGCGTGCAGAATAATAAGTTTTAAATTTTAAAAAAGTTCATTCATAGGCGGTTTCTGGCGAGGTCAGCATTTATTGCTCATCACTAATTGCCCAGAGGGCAGTTAAATGTCAACCACATTGTTGAGTGTCTGGAATCGCATGTCGACCAGACCAGGCAACGATGGTAGCTTCCTTTTAGTGAAACAGATGGGTTTTTCTGACAGTTGACCATGGATTTATGGTCATCAGATTATCTAGATTAAAAGTGCAGTGGTAATACCATACACATACAGACACCCCAATCGTTAACTGTTATGATAAGAAGAGACACCATTCTGTGCAACCATGGCCAGAAGTTCTCAATTTTAAACTCTGCCTGCCTGCTGCTAGTATTAAGGACATTGTTTGGAAAGGACTTTATGCTTTACTTTGACTTTTGAGTGTGATCCATGTTAAAACTACGACATAAATAAAACAAGGAATGGTGTTCTCCTGAAGGAGATATTTTTCAGGACGCACTGGCAGCACCACTGGGGAAAGTTGTGTTGGTGTGAACTCCACTTAAAAAGACCTAGTATACTGATCAGTTGAATGATTCGAGTTGTCAATAAGGTTTTAAATTACAGAAGTGTGGGATTGGGAGTTTTCAGGAAAGGGTAAATTTGAAAGCACTGAGAAATGTTGCTTACCGCAGAGTACTTTGAATAAATCAGAGGAAAGACAGGCAATTTATAAATTGTAATTGGCATTATTGACTTGGGTGACATCAGGAGTAAATATTAAAAAAAGGCTTTTCTAAAGCATGAAACATATACTAAAACAGATGAATTAATGGCACTGAGAGAAAAGAAGCTCCTCTGAGAGCTATTGGTATCATAGAATCCCTACAGTGTGGAAACAGGCCCTTCAGCCCAACAAGTCCAGACTGACCCTCGAAGAGTAACCCACTCTTATCCATTCCCCTACCCTATTACTTTACACTATCCATGACCAATGCACCTAACCTACACACTCCTGAACACTATGGGCAATTCAGCATGTCCAATTTACCTGACCTGCACATCTTGGGATTGTGGGAGAAAGCCAGAGTACCTGGAGCAAACCCACACAGACAGTCACCCAAGGCTGGAATTGAACCCAGGTCCCTGGCGCTGTGAGGCAGCAGTGCTAACTACTGAGCCACCGTGCCGCTGCCTGTTGTAGAGACATACTGCAGAATGAGTGACATGAAACCTACTAGGATCTTTGACTTTTAAAGGTGACGTGGAAGGGGTGCCTTCATCAGAAAAGGTGGGATACACAGTTGAGAAAAAAATCATAATTCAGAAATTCCAGAACTTCCAATCTCCAGATTGTTTAAACTTCTAGTGGAAAATTACCCAGCTCCTGGGGACCCCAAGTTACAGTTGACGACCTGATAGATATGTCAGTTAACAAAAACATTACCCACAAGAAAGTCGACAGAGTAAAGCTCCTGAATAATGATACAACCAAGCCCTGCATCCTATTGATGTCCCCTAGTACTTGAACCCCATACCAGACCCCTTGATTCCCCCCCACCCTCCAACTGCCCCAAGCAAGCAATCCTCCAAATATTTCAACTCTCCAATCCTGTTCCCCATGGACTTCTATCACTTGTAATCTCCCAAGATTTCCATTCAAAAGTTGTTTGTTACTTCCATAAGATTCAGGTGATAGATATCTATAGCACAGGAAAAGGTCCTTCAGCCCATTATGTCCATGCTGGTCAGAAACAACCACTTAACTATACTAATCACACTTTTCTAACATTTAACCCTTGGCTTATATGCCTGGACATTGCAAGTGCACATCTAAATACTACTTACAAGTTGAGGGTTTCTGCATCTACTACCCTTACAGGTAGTGAATTCCAGATTCCTGCCATGTTCTGGGTGAAAAGGTTTTTCTTTCATATCCCCTCTAAACCTAATGTCCCTTTCCATAAATCTGTGCCACTGGTCATTGATACCTCCATTAAGGAGAAACATTTCTTCCTGTCTACTCTGTTCAACACATCCGTCTGCCTAACCTCTCTTCTAAGCGGAAACTCTCCAATACAACAATATCCTGGTAAATCTCTTTTGCACCCTTTCCAGTACAATCACATCTCTCCTATAATGAGGATTGCAGAACAGCAAACAATATTCCAGCTGTGGCTTAACCAGTGTTTTATACAGTGCCAGCATAACCTCCCTGCTCTTAAACTCTACACCTTGGCTAATAAAGGCACATATGCCACCTTAACCACTTTGTTCACCAACCCTAATACCTTAAGGGGCTGGTATACATGCACACCAACCCCATCAAATTCTAGGTGGCTCCAGATTCTTTGTTCATGTATCCCTCACCTTGTTGTCCTGCTAAATTCCATTTGTCAGTCCATAGCCCATATGGTCAGCTTCTCTGTTTTTTTTCCCTGGTAATCTAAGGCTATCTTCCTTACTACTTACCACCTAATCAATTTTTGTATCATCTGGAAACTTACTGATCAACCCTCCCAATATTAAATTCCAAATCATTTTTATAAACCACCAGTTGCTTGTGTCCTAACACTGACCCTTATGGGACCTCATTGGATACAGATTTTCAGACAGAAGAACATCCTTTTCCCCTCAGCCATCACCCTCTGCTTTCTGACTCTGCCAATAATGCATCCAATTTGTCAAGTGACCTCTTTGAAAAATTCAATCAAGTTGGTCAGACGTCACCTCCCCTTAATAAAGCCATGTTGGCTGTTTTTGATTAATCCCTGTTTCTCCATGTGCAGATTAATTCTGTCCCTTGGAATTGATTCCAGTTGTTTCCCCACCACTGGGATTAGACTGATCTATAGTTTAGTGGTTTATACCTTGCTTCCTTTCTTGAATAATTATACCACATTACCTCTACTCCAGTTCTCCGACACCTCTCCTATGCAGAGAGGAATTGAACAGTTTTGCTAGCACCCCCTTTGCCTCACTCATCAACCTGGGATACATTTCATCTGGCCCTGGAGTCTTAACTACTTTTAAGGTTGCCAGACAACTCTGCCTCCTCTGTCTGTGCTAATTTCTTTAATTGTCCCGAATTCTAAATCCAAATTGTCCCCCTCTAGTGAACACTGACACAATGTATTCATTTAGAGCCATATGGTAATCATGGGAAATTTTAATCTTGTAGATTTCCATTTTTGCCAGAATAATGTAGAGGAAGAATACTTGGAATGCATTCAAGGCAGTTTTCTAGACTAAGGAACTGGCTAAGGAACATGGCTTTCCAAGATACAGCTTAACCTTCTGTATTTCCAGATCATCTGTTATGGTTTTGGATTTGCAACAAATGCTTTTTTTAATTACTTAATTCTGTATGTTTTAATGAGAGAATCTCTCATTTTTCTAAACTCCAGTGAGTAGAGTGTTAACCTGTTTAGCCTTTGCTCAAAAGAGAATCCCTCCGTATGAGGGATCATTCTCATGAACCTTCTTTGAATTGTTTCCAACAAAGTATTTCACAGTACTCCAGTTGTGGTCTCACCTGCAGTTTGTACTGTTGAAGTAAGACTCAGCACTCTTATACTCCTACCGCCTTGAAATAAGGGCTACAAGTCTATTAGCCTTCCTGATTATCTTCTGCACCTGTATGCTAGCTTAGTGTGCTTTGTGCATAAGTACTTTCTGGTACCTTTGTGTTTCAGCTCTTTGCAGTTTTTCTTCCTTCAAATGATGATCTGTTTTCTTGTTCTCCTTTCCAAAACAAACAACTTCACTGTTTCCCAATATACACCATTTGCCAACATTTTGCCCACTTAACATATCAATATCTCTCTGTATACTGTTTGTGACCTCTTCATAACTTGCCTTCCCACCCTTATTAAAGAAACCTGGATGGATCATCTTGCTTGAGTCTAATGTAGAGGAAGCAGACATTTGTATCAGAATCTGGGCAACATAAGTGGAGTTGTCACATTTGAAATGATGAGATGAGAGAGTGAATTCCACTTGACTCAGCCATAAAATGTCCATATGAGATATCTTGAGAATCCTAAGAAGCTAGTATTCAGTTACACAATTCCGTATTGGTAATTAGGTATCAACTGGATGAGAATAAAAGGTTAGTTTTGGTTCCGTTCGACATAGGATTTGAATATTTGGACCAAAATAATAACAATATAGTTGACTTTCCATTTTCAAGTACTTAATGGCTTTCTAGGCTTTATAGGCAAGACTTAACCAGTGGTGAGGAAACACGCCATTTGTGTCTGTAAGTTAACTATTAGTAAATGTTTGGATTAGTAATTGACCTTTCATTTGCTGCTTGCTCCCTCATCAAAGGAAGCTACTTGACTGCTTACTGATGCTTCCCCACCAAATACACTAATAATACCTGTTAAACAAAATGGGCATTTGAGCCTGAAACACATTGTCTGGCAAATTTGCTTCTGGGAATTTTTTGTGAACACTTCCTATTAATTGATGCCTTGTTTGTTTTAACATACATTGTTAAATTGTTTATTGCATACTTTAATGTGAGCCATAGGTGTTTTTGCTTTCAGGGGTTTTATTTGTTTTTTTATTGTAGGAATGATAGTGATGGAGAGGCTGATAACTCAGAGAAGAAGAAATTACAGAGTCAACTCCAAGGTAACTGGCAAAATGATTTTTATATTTAAAAACCTATTTGGTTGTAACTTGCTATTTTCAGTATAATAGAAATAAGCAGGTGTCCGACAAGACTTCCAATTATCCAAAAGTTTCTTAGTAACAATCAAGGTAAGTTTCTTAGATCTATCCCAAGAACTCAGCTTTTATTAAATTCCCATGTACGCATGTATGTCAGGGCTTCCTTTGGGAACCTGATGTATGTATTCCTTCATATATCTGGTGTCTTGACAATCTGCACACCAACAATTAAAGCCATGTTGCTTTTATTTAATCTTATTGCTCTTCACACTGTTTCAAGTCCAATCTCCTTGAGGGCGCATACAGTACTCTTTTGTTGATTTGGGGCCATATAATTCAGTTCACATTAGGGATACTTGCAAACTTTCTGATTTTGGTCTGAGTCATTAAGGTGGGGCAGATTTGCCTTCATTTGAAATCGTATCATGTGCCTAAAGGCTTACACAGCTTGATTTGAGCCACACAGCATGTGTTTAACTGGCACAATACAAACTTAAGTCACAGTATTAGACAACAATATCAAACCCATTTGGGAGAGGCTGAAATCTTTAATGTAAAAATAAATTAATGAAGAAACTATTTAAAAAGACAATTTTCTAGTTAAGTTTAATCACGATACATAACTTTGAGAGTTGTCCTTCAACACTGACAGAAATTTCAGTTGGGGGTTAAAAAGGGACATATCAGAAGAATTTTCAGAAAGCATTTTGAGATTTGTGATACCAAAGTGCAATGTTCCCTCCCTATCAAAGAGTAAATAAGTCATTTGAAAATTATACAGTGTTGTGCATAACATAATGCAGCAACAAAGAAATTTCAATGAAATATATCTTTGTTTTGAATCCGACATATACTATAGATGTTTAGAATTTGCATGGCACCTGAAATATTGGGTGGTAATTCTAAACTTCAGAAAAGGACAGATCACAATTGATTTCATTCTTTGCTTCTCCTGTCTTAAGCTTCACACATGTTTTTCCCCACTCAAAAAACTAATGCTTTAGATGAAACAGGAATTATTTTCTCAACAGACATATGAACAGGGCTTGTTTTTATTCCTTATTTTGTTATAAAAGGGTTGAAAATTGAAAGAAAAATTGAGTTTTATTTGTCAACTGTTCTGATTTTATCAATTCCTTATCCATTTAAGATTATCAATATTTATCACAGCATCCTGCAAATTCTTGATAAAGGTACTTCCTCTTGAAAATAATTAACCAATGCTGAATAAATCTCAAGCAGTTTTAGCTCTTAACTGAAATTTAGGCTTCCTTCCATTGAAATCTTCACCTGTGCCTTATCCACTTGTCTTTTACTTTACTCACTAGATTACCTGCAATATTCACTGTCCCAACTCAACCTATTCAAAACACTTGTCACACCTATCCTTCATCAAGACTCAATTTCCCATCATCCCTTCCTTGGCTTAAATTGCTCAGAACCTCAAAGCGTTAAATTTGAAATTTATGTCTCAACCTTTAATTCCCTTCAGGCCTTTTGCATCCCAATTTCTGTGACCTCCTGTAAACTTATACTGTACATCACTTCCTCTTCATTGCACCTCCATCCATTCATTCTGTCCTCTTAAATTCCCTCTATCCTTTGCCCTACCATTGGTCATCACGTAAATCTCATTATTGGTTTCTTTCTTGAGCTTCTCTTCCCTTTTTTTTTTGACATCTCTTAAAATCCACTGCTAAGCCAAGCCACTTTTAACCTCTAATTTCTCATTCAGTGGAACAATTCTGCAAAGCCTGACTACATTAAAGAAACTATATAAGTCTTTTTGAATGATTTAACTTATTCAATGTGCACAACAATTCCATGTACGCTTCCTTATAGAGTGAGGGTCCAAATACTCAAAATTCAGAGCTATTGATGGTATTGAAATCAAATCTAAATGTCAACATCCAAAGTGAAACAGGTGAAGGAATAAAGTAATTATTTGAACTTTAAGATTACTACAATGGAGCTGCTGAAATTATGCTTCTTGTATCTTTATAAATACCTTTTTATTGTTTAGGTGCCATTGTTATGGAGAAGCCAAATGTGGGTTGGACTGACATTGCAGGTCTCGAAGGTGCCAAAGAAGCTCTTAAAGAGGCTGTGATTTTGCCCATCAAGTTTCCTCATCTCTTTACAGGTTTGTTTAGTATTTATTTAAGTCTCACACTAAAATTCTTGCAAAATTTGCTATATAACTCTTAAAGGAGAAAGGGAGGACTGCAGATGCTGGCGATCAGAGCTGAAAAATGTGTTGCTGGAAAAGCGCAGCAGGTCAGGCAGCATCCAAGGAGCAGGAGAATCGACGTTTCGGGCATAAGCCCTTCTTCAGGAAACCGAGACTGACAGACTCTGTAAGGACGTACTCCTCCAATCACAGTGTGTATCTTTCATGCTCCCTCAATCTCAGATTCACGTAAGCAGTGTGAGAAATAATCCGGAGCAGTGTGAGAGAGGAGCAGTAGCACCTGTGTGTGTGCGAGTGGCGGGGGGAGGGGGCAAGTTTGCCATCAGTTGGACTGGCTGGTGCTGTTAGTTGTGGGGAGGAGGGTGAAATGAGGTTACAAACGTGGAGGCTGCGGGGGGGGATCAGCGAGAAAGAGGCTGCAAAGAGGGACTAGACAGAAATTTTAAAAGGTAAGGAAGAAGGAGGTTGTGAAGTGAAGATGAAATAGGCTGCAAAGAGCGGGTGACAGGAGAAGGCTGCAAGTATGGGAAGAGAAGGGGGTTGCAAAATAGGGAGATAGTGGAACAGGCTTGAAGGATCAGCGGAAAAAAGGAAGAGATGTCATCAAGGGTTGGGGAAAGCAGGGTCACATAAAGACCATGCTTTCATTCTTCGTAAAAGGCAATTTGGAATATTGTTCTTTTTCATTTGACTATAATTTCACCCAGTCAAATGACATGAATTTAGAGTTCCGGTTCTTTGACTTGTAGCTGATGTAGCTTTCATATAATTTTATTAGGTTTTTTTTTAAGCAGGGTTTGGAATTGAACTGTTAAGATATTTATCTCTCCAGGCAAAAGAACTCCATGGAGAGGAATCCTTCTGTTTGGTCCTCCTGGAACTGGCAAGTCCTACCTGGCAAAAGCTGTAGCAAAAGAAGCAAACAACTCGACATTTTTCTCAATCTCCTCCTCTGACCTGGTTTCAAAATGGCTTGGAGAAAGTGAAAAGTGAGTTTGTATTGTGCTGATTTTATGGAACTTTAATATTATCTTGCACAATTGCTTATTTGTAGGAAACAAATGTTTCCTGCTTATTCTTTTTCAGAGTTATTTCTGAAAAATGTTGCACTTGATGGTTTCTATGCAATTTCAATCCAGATCAAATGTTAACCAATACAAAGTACAATTAATGTAGCAAGATTGTCAATGCCATTGTTCTCTGAGGCCACTTGGGTTTATGTGAATCTGTACAAAGTAGCTGCCTTGATGCTATTTCAAACAGCAGTCTGAATGAAGCTAATATGAAGGCAGTGAATGGCATAAATGAAATGGAGTCCACTAGTGTTTCCCAAAATGCTATGCTCTGCATGGGTTAAGTCTTAATAATGTGCAAGTAACAAATCTACGCATGTGAATATATGGACAAACAGTGGAACAGTGGTTTCTGGGTTCAAGTCCCAACTGCTCTAAATCTTTGCAATAACATCTCTGAGCAGGTTGATTAGTAAATATCTAGAATGCAATTGGACCAAAGTCTTTAGCAACTCTCTTAAAAAGTAACCATTGGCCATAATCTGCAATTACATTGGGGACTTTGAGAACAAAAGAATGAGGAAAGGTAACTGGTAAATCGTAACCTAAAAGTGCAATGATAGATCTTTGAAAAAAATGAAGTAAGATTTGTGAATGTGAATTGATTTCCAAGTCTTTTTAGATGTAAAGTCTATCTCAAACGTTTGGTGGCTATATGACGGGAATGTTATTCCTTTAAATCCATGCACTCAATCACTTCTGTATTTCTACTTTTGCTTTACTCAGGTTGGTAAAGAATTTATTTCAGCTTGCCCGAGAGCACAAGCCTTCAATTATCTTCATTGATGAGGTTGATTCTCTTTGTGGCTCACGGAGTGAAAATGAAAGTGAAGCTGCAAGGCGTATTAAAACTGAATTCTTGGTCCAAATGCAGGGTAAGCTTCCTTGTGATGGCTAATCAAATAAGTAGTCTTATTTATGATCTGTGTGTAAAGTTTTATTAAAACTAAATTATGGAATCATACAAGTTCATTCAGGCCTCCAGACCCATTACTTTACTATAGTTGGTTAGTTCTTTAATTGGGCGCATTATCCAACCAAATGGCCTCCACAAGGAAGTTTCTGAAATTCTGATTCCTTGCTTAAAAGAAAATGAACTTGAGTTTCCAGAATTTCAGCGAAATATTGCATCCTTTGTCCTTTGATTGTGTCCCATGACATGATGTTTCTGTGATCCTTTTTTATTAGTTAATATACTTCAAAATTGTTACAATATGAACTACCTAAATATTTGGAAGAGTTATTGACCAACACAGCATATGCTGAGGGTCTGTTCCTCCCAGCTACTGTAGCAGGGGGAGATAACAAAATCCTCTAAGTTTATTTGAGACTCAATTATGTCTTGGGAAGTTCCAAATGTACAATTGAAGCCTGCATCTGCATCATTCAAAAACTTGAGAATTTTCATTTGTATGAACTCTGACCTGCAGTAATTAGGAAAGATAATGGAATATTATTTGTCAGGAGAATAATTGAAAACAAAAATAAGCACATTGTGTTTGGATTACACATGCCATTGATGAGATGATATCTGAAGTACCGTGTCTACTTGTAAATTAATTGAAACTCTTCAGAGAAGTGTTATTAGACTGATACCGAGAATAGATGGATGCCTTCTGAAAGAAGGCTAGCTAGGTTAGTATTGTATTCACGGTTTAGAGTAAAAGGTGAGTTGATTAAAACGTAATCCTGAGAGGTCTGGACAGAATGCGTGTGGAAAGGATGTTCGTCCTTTTGAAAAGGTCTCGAAATGGATCATTGTTTTAAAATAAGAGGTTGACCATTCAAAAGAGATGAGGGTTTATTTTTCTCGTAAAAGGTCTTGAGAACTCTCTGCTTCTATCACCTTAATTGAGTCCTCGTATATTTTTATGGCAAAGCTAGTAAGGTTCTTGATGTGTAAGCGGGTGAAAGATTATCAGGAACATGTGGAATAATTGGATCAACCGTAATCCTGTTCAAGGCTGCAGCAGGCTTGAGTAGTTTACTCCAAATTCATATGTTCGTATTCAGATATAAACTGATTTCTACTTTTATGACCATTTAGTTTAAAGTTTGGATTTGGACTAGTGGCATGGTCTGTGTCAGAGGGATTTATTTATTACCTCATAGGTATTTCTGTAGCCACTGTGATTTCTTTAAAATTAAAAGGTCTGAGAGAGATTGCTTGAAAGCTAATGGGAATTTATCTTCACTGGGATAATTTTTGCCAGCAAACAGAAGTAAACAGTTTTGCATGAGGAGATCAGTTTGAGTTTCTGAAAATAGTTTTCCTTTTGAGTAGGAGAACCAACTGTAAATGGCCGGGATCAGGGTGAAACGTTGTTGCAGTTTTCAGATGTTTTAGCTAAACCTGGATGTGCAAGAATAAATGCTTCTGAGAAACGGTAATAGTTTAGAACTGTTAAGAAATTACTTACCCCAGACTAACGAGTGTGGTTTTAAAGATCTATAACAGTTGTTTGACAGGGTTGTTTGAGGCTGAGAAAATCTAAGTTCAGTTGTATGAAGGCTTAAGAAAGAAGTGAGAAGATTCTTGTGACCAGCAAAGTCAAACCCTGTGTTTAATTGAAAGAGGATTTTTTTCTCTGGTGTTATATAAAGGAGTGTTGTTGGAATTAATGGGATTTCATTTTGCCATGTATCCCAAAATCTTTGAATGTATGTTATAAGTAAGTAGTTGAGCTTATTCTATTGTTTTCATATCTTTTGCATTATGAACTTCATTTTCATTGTTAAAATCAAACCAGACCATATGCTTGTGATTCAGTCAAAGACCACCTCAGTAAATGAAGAATGAAGAAGGGCTTATGCCCGAAACATCGATTCTCCTGTTCCTTGGATGCTGCCTGACCTACTGCGCTTTTCCAGCAACACATTTTCAGCTATGACCTATTAAGCCAGATTTCAGTCTGGGATTTGGCTTGTCCAGTAAAACCATCAGCTGGGATCCTAAAAGAATGTAATAGGAACATTCAATCAAATTAAATACTTCAGAGACCAAGCAAAATTAGTATCATTGGATGAAATTTATTTGATCGTTGTAATTGCCAGGTCTTTTAAACCAACATTCCTCTCCCAAGAAAACCTTGAAACATGTGTATCAGATGTAAGGAAAATACTTCATTAAACTTGACTACTGCAGCATTTCAGTTTCCCAGAATCATATCTCCATTCATCAGTTTTCCTGACATGCCACTATTTCAAAATGAACAGAGAGCCTGAATTGAACGTCTGTTGTGATTTCTACCAGTAACAATTGAAAGTGTTTTGGTCGAAAAATATTTTGCTGCTTCATGTATTGATGAAAATTTGCTGCCTTATGAACCACAAGCTTTTTTCAATGAATAATCTGACTCCATTGCTGAGTGGTGAACCTGAATATTAGCTGAGGTATGTTAACTATACACTATGGGAATAACAGCCTCAATTTATTTAATCTAAATTTCGTGTTTTGGATTTTTCAACTTGACACATTTCTGATTAACTTCCTATTATGTCCTGTTATTTATATAATACACATGCAATAAAACTACTGACAACTTTTGGCAGGTGTTGGAGTGGATAATGAAGGAATCTTGGTACTTGGAGCAACAAATATCCCATGGGTTCTAGATTCTGCTATAAGGAGGAGGTAAAATGCCACTTTTTCTAAAGCTAATGCTCTGTGAATTAAATAGCATGTCACAAGATTACCCACACTGGTAAACAAATTATGACTCCCTAAGATCATGCATGCATGATGCTGCTTCTTTATGGTTGACAAACCTGCTGTCAAGGCAACTGAGAGCAATTTGTTATGAAACATTGCACTCCTAAGAATTACAGACCAATTTTTCACTGAGTAATTATCTCCCATAAAGCATTTTATGTACACATTTCATGCTTCTATTGAATAATGTAATTGTATAAAAAGCTGTGAATCTTGGATATGAAAAGCGCTGTACAACCTCCTGAGATATTCCTACTGTTTCGGAGAGAAGGAACTAATCTAAATGTGAAATCCTAAATGCATACATCTTGCTTAATACTTGTATTTATTTGCCCATGATAGGAAATTGTTCTCATTTTGTTTAATCATGGTTTTCTATTGTTATTGCAATTTATTTTCAAGTATAAATTGTTGCAAGATTAGGGGATAAAAAGTAAGTACCATAAAGATCTATTTAACCACGACAGGTAGTTTCTGTGAAGGTCTTAAATTATCTTGGAGATACTGGTGGTGTCTTAATTTGTTTGGCACTTCATTTGGCACTAGATAATACCAGAGAATCCGAAATTGTTTAGCATTATTTATTAATTAATTTATTGCCAATCCCTAATTTCTTTTGAGAAAGTGATGCTGAGCTGCCTTCTTGTATATCTGCAACCATGTGATGTAGGTACACCAACAATACTGTTAGGGAGGGAGTTGCATGATGTTGAAATAGTGAAATAGTTCCCAGTTAGGATAATATGTGGCTTGGGGGGTAATATGTTGTCACTGCCAGGGTCCTGGTATGTGGGAGATGTGACTGGTTTGGTAGATACTGATTTGGTAGCCTTGGTGAGTTGTTGTGCATCTTCTGGATTCTACACACCGCTGCCACTGTGCTTCAGTGTTAAAGGGAGTGAATGCTGATGGTGTTCGATGGGGTACCAATCCAGTGATGAGTTGCGTTCATCTAGGCAAGTGAATTCTATCACATTTCTGATTTGTGCTTTGTCGATGATAGACAGACATTACGGAAACCAGAGGTGACTGTGACTTACTTACTGACCCCTTGTAGCTGGTCCAGTTCAGTTTCTGGTCAGTGGTAACGCCCAGAATGTTGATAACTGGGTATTCAGCAAATGTCAAGAGGTTTTAGTTAAATTCACTTTTGTTGGGGATGATCATTGTCTGGCATATGTGTGGCTCAAATATTGCTTGCCTCTTGTTAGCCCAAGCCTGAATATTATTCAGTTCTTTCTGCATTTGGACATGGATTGCTTCATTATCTGAGGACTAGTGAATGGCATTGAACATTGTGTGAACATCCCCATTTCTGACCTTATAATGGAAGGAAGGTCATTGAAGCAGCTGAAGATGGTTGGACCGAGGGTATAATGCTGAAGAACTCCTGCAGAGATGTTTTGTGGTTGAGGTGGTGGCTGTTGAAGGTTATTAATTTTCCTTTCTACTAGGTATGACTTAGATGGCAGAGACCTGTGACCCTGAGTAACATTGCCTCCAGTTTGCCAGGGTTGCTTCATGCCATACTCAATCAAATACTGCCTTGATGTCAAGGACTGTCATCTTCACTTCCTGGTTTGATTACAGTCTTTTGACCATGTTTGGACTGAGGCCATAATGAGGTTAGGGGTTGTGGGCCTAGCAGAGCCCAAACTGAGCTTCAGTGAGCAAATGATTAAAGTGCTCCTTGATAGTACTGCAAATATATCTTCCATTGTGTTGAAGACTGAGAATAGACTGGTGGGATGGTAGCTGGCCAGAAAAGTTTGATCCTTTTTTGTGGGCAGTTTCCAACATTGGTAGAAGCCAGTGTTGTAACCGTACTGGAGTAGCCTGGCTAGCGATGCAAATAATTATAGTGCACATATCTTTAGTACTGTTGCTTGCATATTGTCAGGGCCTATTGTCATTGCAGGATCCAGTTCCTTTAGGTGTTCTTTGATATCATGCAATGAATCAAAGTGCTGAGACTATTATCCATGCTGCTGGAATGCCCAGCACAAGGCTAAGATGAATCATCAATTCTACTCCTATTTGAAGATGTTTGCAAATACTTCAGCTTTTGTCTTCTACACTAATATCCTGAGGACCTGCAGAATAAAGGACAGGGCTACTTTTGGAACCTTCCAGTGAATTGTTTAATTGTCTTCCATCATTCACAACTGAATATGGCAGGATTGCAAAGTTTTGATTTGATCTGCTTGTTGTCACTACTTGACCGATAAGGAATCCTGTAGGAGCACATTACTGCAGATGCTGGGATCTGTGCTGAAAACAACAAATGCTGGAGAGCACAGCAGGTCAGACAGCATCCATGGAGAGAGAGCACGCTAATGTTTCAAGTCTAGATGACTCTTCATCAGTAATTCTGTGTTAGACCTTCACCAAGTTGACAGCTCATTTATTGGTCTGACTGGTTATAATTCCTTCCTGCACAATTCATTCAACCAATGTTGATCCCTTGGCTTAGTAATAATGTCTAGGGATATACCAATCTGTGAGGTTACAGCTTGTTGTTGAATAGGACAACTAAAAAAGCAATAATGGAGAAGACTAAATAGAAGAGTAAGCTAGCTTGCAACAGAAAAGATTGCAAGAGTTTTATAGAAGATAAAAGAGAGGCAAAAGTGGATTTTGGACTGCTGGCAAATGATGCTGGAGAAGTAGTAATGGGAAACAAAGAAATGTCAGGAACCGAATAGGTATTTTGCATCAGTCTTCACTGTGGAAGACACCAGCAGCATATTGAACTTAAGAGTCAGGCAGCAGAGGAGATGAGTATGGTGACCATCACAAAGGAGAAGGTGCTTGGGAAGTTGAACGGTCTGAAGGGGGATAAATTGCCTGGACTGGATGGAAACCCCCCCAGGGTTCTGAAGGAGCTAGCTGAGGAGATTGTAGAGGCATTGGTGGTAATCTTTCAGGAATCATTGGAATCGGGGAGGGTCCCTGAGGATGGGGAAATGACTCATGTAACACCCCTGTTTAAAAAGGGAGGAAGACAGAAGACGGGAAATTATAAGCTGGTTAGCCTGACCTCAGTTGCTAAGATTTGAGAGTCTATTATTAAGGATGAGATTGCAGAGTACTTGAAAGTGCATAGTAAAATAGGGCTGAATCAGCAGGGCTTTATGAACTTTATAGAATTCTTTGAGGATGTAACAAACAAGTTAGAAAAAGGAGAGCCAACGGATATGAACTACTTGGATTTCCAGAAAGTGTTGCATAGGAGGTTGCTAAATAAGATTATGGCCCATGGTATTAGGGGCAAGATACTGACATGTATAGAGGATTGGTTGTCTGGCAGAAGGCAGAGAATCAGGATAAAAGAGGTCCTTTTCAGGATGACAGCCAGTGACTGGTGGAGTTCCACAACTATTCATGTTATACATTAACAATCTGAATAAAGGAATTGAGGGTGTTGTACCAAATTTGTAGATGCTAAAGATAGATGGCAAGACAGGCAGTGTTAAGGAAGGGGGAAGGCTGCAGAAGGACTTGAAAAGGCAAAGAGAGTGGGAAAGAAGTAGAAAAATAAAATGTGACACAGTGAGGTTATGCATTTTAGGATGAATAGAGCATAGACTACTTTCTAAACAGGGAAAGACTTCAGAAATATGAAACACAAAGGAACTTGGGAGTCCTACTTCAGAATTATCTTCAGATTAACATGCAGGTTCCGCTGGCAATTAGGAAGGCAAATGCAATGTTAGCATTCCTTTAGAGAGACCTGGAATACAAGCTGTATTAGACTCTGGTCAGACTACATTTGGAATATTGAGAGCGGTTTTGGGGCCTGATGGAAGGATGAGATGGTCTAGGAGGGGATCCAGAGGAGGTTTATGGGAACGGTTATGGAATTGAAGGATGATGGTAAGGGGTCGAGGTGGAATCTCATGGAAGCTTGCAGAATATTGAGAGACGTGGATAGGCTGTACGTGGTGAAGGTGTTTCCACTTGTAGGAGAGACTGGACCCAAGGGCACATCCTCAGTGTGAATGATGACCCTTTAGACTTAAATGTGGAGTGATTTCTTAAGTCAGATAGTGATGAATCTTTGGAACTCAATGCTGTGCAGACCAAGTCATTGAGTGTATTTAAGACAGCTTCTTGATAAGTAAGGGAATCAAAGATTATGGGGAGAAAGCAGGAGAATGTGGGGTTGCGAAACCTCTCAGCCATGACTGAATGACAGAGCAGACTGGACGGTCCAAATGGCCTAATTCTGTTTCTATATTTTATGGTCTTAATAAAATTCTGCTGCTGATGGTCCACAGTACCACATGGATCCTGAGTCTGGAGTTACTATATCTGTTTGAAGTCTGTTCCATTTAGCATTGTGGACTATCACAGCACAATAGAATGTCTTCAGTGTGAAGATGGGTCTCCTTGCCGGGGCTCTGGTGGTCACTCCTCCCAAAACTGTTATGGACAGATGCGTCTGTTGCATTTAGATTGGTGAGAACAAGGTTTAGCAGCTATGTCCTTAAGTACTGTCAGCTTGATAAATACTGGTGGAGCTGAGCCAGTCTTTGGCATTGAGGTTCCTCAATTGGACAACATTTTGTGCACTTACCACCCTTAGTGCTTCCACCAATTTCAGCATGGAGGAGAATTGATTTTATCAACTGAGTGAGAACATTAGGTGGTAATCAGCAGGAGTCTTCTTTGCCAATGTTTGACCTGATGTCATGAGACTTAATGGAGTTCAGAGTAAGTGTGAAGGATTTCCAAGCAACTCCCAACTGTACCCCATTATTCTGCTGTGCTTGAGGTTTGTTTTAATGGCTGAGACAGCACTACGGTATGATGCCTTGAGAATGACTGTCAGGCTGTTGTTTGACTAGCCTCTGTGACACAGCTCTCCCAATTTTGTGACAGGCCCTTGGATGTTGGTAAGGAGGAATTTGCAGGGTTAATAAAGTCATGTATGCTATTGTCATTTCCAGGTGTTTTGGATTTTCCCAAGTAGTCTGTTTTGATACAAAGTTCAATGAGAGAAATGTAATGAACAGATATAACTGAGGGCAATGTATCTGGAGTTCCATGTTGGCAAATCTAGGTGAAGATGGTAGATGTTCTTTAACTTTCTGAAACTATATTAATGAAACTAATGGGTTTTTAACAAGAATAATGGTTTCTTGATCACCATTAGGTTACTTCAGTTGAATTCATTTTTCATCATGCTGTGGTGGGATTTGAATCCTTGGCCCCAGAGCATTAACAGGTTCTCTATTCCCTTTCAGAATGCTAAGTCATCTCCTAACTCAACCCTTAACTTAGTGAAGCATTGCTAAAATATACAGTAATGCCATGTATGTGCTTATCCGGATAGTCAAAACGCTTTCTATGCCCAATGATTACCATTAACATTGACCAAATTAAGTTAATCCTCCTGTCTCTCACTGATGTCTTCAGTGTTACAAAATTTCTTACACTGAAACTGTTGTTTTCCAGATTTGAGAAACGTATCTATATTCCATTGCCTGATCAGGGTGCTCGTGCTATAATGTTTAGACTGCACCTTGGAACAACTCAAAACAGTCTGTCTGATGAAGATTACCGGATATTGGCAAAGAAAACGGATGGATATTCTGGGGCTGACATCAGTATCATAGTGCGAGACGCTTTGATGCAGCCAGTCAGAAAAGTTCAGTCTGCTACTCATTTCAAGAAGGTAAGATACCAATAAAAATTTTAACCAGGATTTGCCCACTCTACATTTATCTACACAATCAATAAAGAAATTGCACTAAGCAAAGTTGAAATCATATCTCGCCCTTTCTCTTTTTTTAAATTTAAGTCTCCATGTTATGGCTCGTTTTCTCTGATACTCACCAGCTCGTGTGTCAATGATTGAACTTGGGAGAACAGTATCCAAAATGAGTTATGATTTATTTTCCTTTAAGGACCTGTTGGATGCTGCTGCGGGGGGCATGACCATTCAGGGGAAAGCAGCAGTGGCCTGGTCGTTGGCACTACAACTAGCTCTGGGCACAACAAGAAAGGGTAAAGTTAGACAGGACCTTAGTGATAGGATAGTTAAGGGGCAGGAGATTCTGTGGTTGCAAATGAGAACCCAGGACGGTGTGTTGCCTCCCGGGTGCCACGGTCCAGGATGTCTCGGAGCGGCTGTCCAGGAAGAGTGATCAGCACATTGGCACAAGTAACATAGGTAGAAATAGGGATGAGATCCTGCAGAGTGATTATAGAGAGCTTGGAAAAAAGTTCAAAATCAGGACCTCGTCGGTGATAATTTCTGGATTACTTCCAGTGCCTCGTGCTAGTGAGGATAAGAGCAGGAGGATATGGCAGATGAATGTGTGGCTAAAGATTTGGGGTACAGATTCAGATTTTTAGATCATTGGGATCTTTTCTGGGGCAGAAGTGACCTGTTCAAGAGGGATGGATAGCATCTGAACTGGAGAGGGAGCAATATCTTGGTGGCTAGGTTTACTGATGCTACAAGGAAAGGTTTAAACGGGAGGATGGGATCCTCAACAACAAGGAGGCAAGTATGAGGATCGAAGGAGATACAGTAATGAGAAATAGTAAAGTGAAGAGACAGGTCAGGTTGGAATACAACAGGGAGCAAGGAATGCTTGTTTGATTAAAATGCATCTATTTCAATGCAAGAGGGCTGACAGGTAAGGCCGATGTACTCAGGGCGATGTATTTGGGACTGGGATATTTTACCCATTACAGAAACATGGCTAAGGGAGTGGCAGATCGGCGGCTTAATGTGCCAAGGTACAGGTGCTTTAGGCGGGGCAGAGGTGGTGGAAAGAAGGGAGGGGGAGTTGCATTTTTGATTAAGACGAGTATCACAGCAGTAGTCAGAGATGAAATAACTGAAGAATCATCCAGTGAGGCTTTGTGTGTGGAGCTAAGAAATAACAAAGTAGTGGTGACATTTGATGGAATTAGACAGGATTTTGCAGGGGTTGATTGGAGTAGTTTGTTTGCAGAGAGATGGAGGCCTTTAAGGTCTATATGTTCCTGACAGTGAACCCTTGATGACAAGATATTGAGACTTTGGCGAGAAAAAAGAAGGAATTATAGCTTAGGTACAGGCAGCCAGGATCAAGGAATCCCTGGAGGTATCTCGCTGTAGGGGGATACAGGAGTTTATAGAAGAGGGAAATCAGGAGGGCAAAAAGGGGGCACGAGATAGCCTTGGCTGAGAAAATTAGGGTGAATCCAAAGAGGTTCTTCAGGTCTTTTTCCTTTATACGCTTAGAGAGAGAATAGGACCCCTCAAGGACCAATGTGGACATGTATGTATAGAACCACAGGAGATGAATGAGGTCCTCAATGAATATTTCTCCTGTGTTTACTGTAGAGAAAGACATGAAGACTTGGGAATTTGGTAAGTTAGTGTTCATATCTTCGGGACGGTCCAAATCACAGTAGAGAATTCAAAGTTTGGGAGAAGATTTGTAGCTTGGGTGCTCGTTGTTGTGGTTCTGTTCGCCGAGCTGGGAATTTGTCTTGCAAACGTTTCGTCCCCTGTCTAGGTGACATCCTCAGTGCTTTGGAGCCTCCTGTGAAGCACTTCTGTGATGTTTCCTCCGGCATTTATAGTGGCCTGTCTCTGCCGCTTCCGGTTGTCAGTTCCAGCTGTCCGCTGTAGTGGCCGGTATATTGGGTCCAGGTCGATGTGTTTGTTGATATACGGATCGTTAGCTGTTAGTAGAGGATATGTTGGGTGTATTAGAAGTATTAAGGTGGATAAATCTCCTGGTCCTGACCAGATATATCCAAGAACACTGCAAGACGCTAGAGAAGGGGGGCCCTGGCTGACACTTTTGCATCGTAGTTACACACAGTTGAGGTTTTAGAAGACTGGAGGGTCGTGAATGTTGTGCCCTTATTCAAGAAGGGCTGCAACGAAAACCTGAACTATAGACCAGTAAGTCTAAAGTCTGTGATAGATAAGTTACTGGAGAAGACTGGGAAATAAGATATATATGCATTTGGAAAGACAGGGTTTGATTAGGAGTATTCAGCATGGCTTTGTGCGTGGGAGATCATGCCTCACAAATTTGTTACGAGTTCTTTGATGAAGTGATCAGGAAGGTTGACGAGGGCAGGGCGGTAGACGTAGTTAATATGGATTTCGGTAAGGCCTTCGATAAGGTCGAAGTGGTAGGCTGCTCTGGAAGGTTAGATTTCATGGAATCCAGGGGGAGCTGGCAAATTGGCTTTATGGTAGGAAGCAGAGGGTAACAGTGGAAGGATGCTTGTCGGACCTGAGGCCTGTGACTATTGGAGTGCCTCGGGCTAGTGCTGGGCCCATTGCTGTTTGTTATCTAAATCAATGATTTGGATGTGAATGTACAAGGCATAATTAGTAAGTTGCAGATGATACTAAAATAGGAGGTGTCATGGACCGTTAGGAAAGTTATCAAAAATTGCAGCAGGACCTTGATCAGCTGGGGAAATGGGCCCAGAAATGGCAAATGGAGTTTAATATATGGAAGTGTGAGGTCTTATATTTTGGAAAGTCAAATCAAGGTAAGCGTTTCATAGTGACTGGTAAGGCCTGAAGGAGTGTAGTGGAACAGAAGGACCTTGGAGTTCAGGTGCACGGTTTCTGAAAGTGGAGTCACAAATAGACAGGGCAGTGAAGAAAACTTTAGGCACACTGCCTTCATCAGTCAGGGCTTGAGTTATGTTGCAGTTGTACAGGACGTTGGTGAGGCTGTACTTGGAGTATTGTATTCAGTTTTAGTCACTTTGTGATAGGAAGGAGGTTATTAAACTGGAAAGACTGCAGAAGATGTTTACAAGGATGTTGCCAGGACTCAATGGTCTGAGTTACACGGAGAGGTTGGACAGGCTGGAACTTTTTTCTTTAGAGCAAGGAGGTTGCAGGGGGATCTTATAGAAGTGTATAAGATCATGAGAGGCATGGATAGAGTGAATGCACTCAGTCTTTTTCCCAGGATTGGCGAATCAAGGAATAGAGGGCATCAGTTTAAGGTTAAGGGGAAAGAATAAAAGGGAACCTTAGAGGCAACCTTTTTACACAGAGGGTAATAAGTGTATGGAATGAACTGCCAGCGGAAGTGGTTCAAGAAGGTACATTAACAACATGTAAAAGACTTTAGAAAAATGGGATTAGCGTAGATGGACGTTTTGGTCGGCATGGTCCAGTTTGGGCCAAAGAGCCTGTATCTGTGTTGTCGGACTCAGACTGTATGATCTGCTCTGCTTTCCAATTTCTCCCGCAGCTTTTGGATGGGTTCATTCATGCCTGGTACAACAAGAAGAGTATATCTATTTTAAAGGTTTCCCTTCCAGTATTACTGTATGTTGATTTTCAAAAGATTCTATTTATTCTTCCTCCATCTTATTCTTGGGAGAGGTTCCCATCGGTCATATCATTGACATGATTCAATGTTAACAGGTAAACTGTTGACACTCGTTGTTATTTCTATCTTCAATATTGAGCTCAAGGCTGCTGCTAAGTTCAAAATTACCTGCCAGTTATTGAGACCTAGATGAATCAAGTTCTTAAAAGAAAACTTACTGTTTTAAAAAAATCAATTCATTCTTTTCAATTCATATCCAAATCGATCTATCCTGGTCTGAATTCTAACCAACTCTCTTTCACGTCTTAGGCTAACTCTGGAGGTTTAAAGCTTAGACATTTTACACAGTAGAAGTTACATCATGACTGATCAGATGCAAAAATCACCACTGAAATACGATCCACTTCCTGTTGTATTTTCCTGGCTTTCCTAAAAATGATCCTATTTGTGCATTTTTCCTAACCCCAAAATCCATTAAGTTTCCACTTGCTGAATAGTGACTTCTGTGTTCTGTATTGTATAAGAAACGTGAGCACTTTACAAATGCATTCAAGTATTAAACTGTGATACAGCTTTCCTTAGTGTTTTGACAAAACTTTAGGAAATTGCAGCATGTTGTTTTAAAAGTTTACCAGCCTAGTAAACCTGTGGTTTTTGTCATGGCTCAGAAATGTAGATTGAGGAGTGGAGTTCCATGAAACCCCACGAAATCTAATTATTGAGAGAGCATTTGAGTTTAGCAATTTTCTTAAAGAATGACCGTGTTAAATTTGGTGCATTGTTGCAAATTCAAACAAAGTTTTGCAAATATTTCTGCCTAAGTTTGAATGCTCCTGTCAGTGCTCAATATATTTCTGTAGCAAGTCAGAGCATTTCACGAATTATGTACATTATTTGATGAATTATTTGGATAGCTAAGTCCTTTGGTTCAAACTTTGCATAATAAAAATTTACTTGTTTGTGACATGACTAGCTCAGCAGTAAATACTAGTCTGTTGTGAATAGTGGCTGCAGTAACAAACAACATTTTAGTCATTGGTTATTTATAGACAAACAGCTAATTCTAACGAAGGGTCATCATCTGAATGTTAACTCTGATCAGATGCTACCGGATCTGAATATGTCCAATACTTTGTGTTTATTGCAGATTTCAAATGTTTAACTTGTGGTTGGCCAGCAGATTTATTTTTATTCATTCATGGGATATAGGCTTTGCTGGCTCTTGAGCTGCATCCTTGAACTGCTGTAGGTTGACTCACAATGCCATTAAAGAAAGAATTCCAGAATTTTGACCCAGTGACAATGAAGGAACACTGTGTTTCCAAGTCAGGATTGAGTGACTTGGAAGAGAAATTGCAGGTGGACATTTTTCCATAAATCTGCTGCCCGTGTACTTTGAGATGGAAGTAGTTGTGGGTTCAGAAGGTGCTATTATTGATCTTTGGTGAATTTTTCAGCACATCTTATAGATAGATAGTGTACACTGCTGCTACTGAGCATCGGTGGTAGATGGTGTGGGATATTTGAGGATAAGATGCCAATCAAGCGAGCTGCTTTGTCCTGAATGGTGTGAAGCTTCTCGAGTGTTATTGGAGCTGCACACATCCAGGTAAGTGGGGAGTATTCCAGCACACGTCTGATTTGTGCTTTGCAGATGGACATGCTTTCAGGAGTCAGGAACTGAGTTACTCGCAGCATTCCTAGCCTCTGACGTGCACTTGTAGACACTGTGTATATGTCGCAAGGCCAGTTGAGTTTCTGGTCAATGGTAATGCCACTGATAGTGGAAAGATTCAGTGATGGTAACACCATTGAGTGTCAAAGGGCGGTGGTTAGGTTGTCTCTTTTTGGTGATGGTCACACCCTGGTATTTGCGTGGCACGAATATTATTTGCCTCCTGTCAGCCCAAGCCTGGATATTGTCTAGATCTTGTTTCATTTGAACTTGGGCTGTTTCCCTATCTGAGAAGTTGCAAATGGTACTGAACATTGTGCAATCATCGGTGAACATACCCATCTCTAACCGGATGATTGATGAAGCAGCTGAAGATGGTTGTGCCTCAGATGCTGTTCTGAGCAACTCCTGCAAAAATGTTCTGGAAGTGAAATGACTGACTTCAAACAACCACTTCCTATGAGCCAGGTATGACTTCAAAGCAGTGAAGAGTTTGCCTCCTGATACCCGTCGACTCCAATGTTGCTACGACTCCTCGATTTCACACACAGTTGAAATCGGTCTTGATGTCAACGGCTTCCACTCTTCTTCTTCTCTTAGAATTCTGATTTTTGTCTATGCTTGAACCAAGGCTGTAATGAGATCAGGAACTGAGTAGCCCTGGTGGAACCCAAACTGGGATTCAGTGAGTGGACTATTGCTGAGCAGGTGTTGCTTAATAGCACCGTTGATGACGTCTTCCATCACTTTACTAATGACTGTTTTATTCATTTACAGGGTGAGGTGTGTCTAGTTAGGCCATTGTTTACTGCCTATACTTAATTGCACAGAGGGCAGTTTGCTGTGGGTCTCAAATCACATGTAGGCCAGACTAGGTAAGGATGGCAGTTTCCTTCCCTAAAGAGCATTAATGAACTAGATTGATTTTTCTGACAATCGACAATGGTTTCATACTCATCATTAGACTCTTAATTCCAGATTTATTATTGAATTCAAATTCCACCACCTGTCATGGGGTGATTTGAGCCCAGGTCGCCAGGACATTACCTACGTCTTTGGATTAACAGTCTAGTGATAAGCTAGGTTAGATTTGTCCTGGTTTTTGAGTACAATTTTCCAAATTGTCAGATAGATGCCACTGTTGTGAGTGTACTGGAAGATCTTGGCTAGGGGAGGGCCAAGTTCTGGAGCACAAGTCTTCAGCACTATTGCTGGAATGATGTCAAGGCCTATAATCTTTGTATTAACCGGTATCTCCAGCTGTTTCTTAATATCATGTGGCGTGAATAGAGTTGGCTGAAAACTGGTGTCTGTAATGCTGGGGACCAGTAGAGGAGGCTGAAATGGGTCATCTGCTTGGCACCTCTGGCTGAAGATTGTTGCAAATCCTTCAGCCTTATCTTTTGTATTGATGGATTGGGCTGCTCAGTCATTGAGGATGGGATTATTTGTGAAGCCGCCTCCTCCAGAGCGTTAATTGTCCACCACCGTTCACAACTCGATGTGGCAGGGCTGCAGAATTTAGATCTGATCTGTTGGTTGTGAGATCACTTGGTTCCCTTTATCAATTGCTGCTTATGTTGTTTGGCAGCTTCATCAGGCTGACAGCTCTTGTTTAGGTATACCTGGTGCGGTTCCTGGCATGTCCTCCTGCACTCTCCATTGAACCAAGGTTGATCCCCTGGCTTGATGGTAATGGTTGAATGCCATGATGTTGCACATCGTGCTGGAGTACATTCTGCTGCTGTTAGCTCTCACGGCCTCATGGAAAATAAGATGGAGTGTAATCTCAGTATGAAGGCAAAGCTTTGTCTCCACAAGGACAGTGCGGTGGTCAATCTTACCAATACTGTCATATACAGGTGCATCTGCGGCCTGCTGATTGGTGAGGATGAGGTCAAGTACATTTTTCTCTTTCACTGGTTTCCCTCACCCAGTCTGGCAGCTATGTCCTTTTCGGACCCAACCAGTTCAATCAGTCGTACTGCTGCTGAGTCATTCTTGGAAGGGAGCATTGAAATCCCCAACCCAGAGTACATTTTGTGCCCTTGCCATCCTCACACTTTCTTCCAAGTGGTGTTCAACATGGAGGAGTACCGTTCATCGCATGAGGGAGGGTGGTGTGTGGTAATCAGCACGAGGTTTCCTTGCCCACGCCATAAGACTTCATGGATCCCAGAGTCAATTTTTGAGGACTCCCAGGGCAACTCCTTCCTAACTGTATATATTGCTAAGTGGGAATGTTATGCTGTTACTCAAGCTATTGCAAAAAAAAACATTTACATTTTATTGTTGTTCACATTGTTAACTTGTAACATGTTAGTTGAATGCAATTTGCCTTTCACTTTGTAGGTCCAAGGTCCTTCAAATGCTGATCCGTCTGTGATTGTGGATGACCTCCTAACGCCATGTTCACCTGGTGATCCCAATGCTTTGGAAATGACGTGGATTGATGTTCCAGGGGATAAGCTTCTGGAGCCTGTCGTGTGTATGGTAGGTAACCTCAATTTCTGCAGATTTTAATGTTATGTCTTAGATCATCAGTTGCTTGTAGTTCTCCCCTCTTGTAACATATCATGAGGATGAAATGTTTACAGCCATCTTCCATGGCTATCCAAAACAGTCATACAGTCAGTCCTACATTTATGTTTTTCTTTAACGTTGGTCATTTAATAAGGCCTTTACTCTCGTTTTGGGTCACAGATTTCATTTTAATGTTATTTGGTGCTCGTCTGTTGGAAGTCTACTTACAAATTTAAAAGGTAAACTAAATTTGGTGTAGTTGGTGTCTTTATGGAGTGGCTTCTGCTGCTTCCTGACCTTTTACGTGGTTGGCCCTCTGTTTCACAACTTTTCTGGTTCCTCCAGCCACCCTCTTGCTGTTGACCTGCAGGTTACAGCCTATCCATCTCCCTACTCCAGCCTCTGACGGCTGACTCTTTGCTCTACTGCTCCCTGACCCTATAGGTGCTGTTTCATTTCATCAAACCACCTGCTTCTGACTCTCTTCCCCGTCCTGAATTTCACTGTGACCAAAGAATCTGGAGATCAGCAATGAATGGCTGTTCTGGAGTAGGAAGCAGCATGTAGAAAATTCACAAGGAGGGGGGGTCAGTGAACAGCAAAAGCCCCAGGCTCCAATTGTCAATATCAAGAAGGTGGTTTAGGGAGTGGGAGAGGCCATGAGCTGTACAGCTGTCAGTAATAGTTCAGAGTAGGGTGTGAGACAAGTTGAGAGTTTGGAGGGTTGGCAGCAAAACAGTTGTCAAGGAGCAGCAGGGGCAGCAAGCCTGAGGGATGGTGAGAGATAGCGCCAGGGAGTGTGATGTATATTGCACAGGCAATTCAGGAAGCAGAATTGGCAGTGACCGGAGGTAAACCAAAAGTTCCTGTAGTAGAATTTTAACTTTTTTAAATACACACTAAAAATATTTCATTGACCAACAAGAATTTAGCAATAAAGTATTTCAACTTGCACGGTAAAATTCTTTTTCTCTCTGCTGACAAAGGTTCTGTGGAGCATAGACACAGTTTTTACTTAATGGGAAACTGTTATTGCCTTAGTCATTTCACTTAAAGTTAAGCATAATATGACCTCAGTTACAATTATATTATATATGCATCAGATGTCATGTATGCTAATTGGTTACTTTAGTAAATGTGATAAATGACACAGGAATGCATTTGTCATTGTATTAAAGTTAGTTCAAATAAAAGATGCTTTGAGATGTTTTGAGATAAAAGGTGCTGCATAAATATGGTTCTACGCTTCATGTGAAACATTTCTAATTCAAATGGAAAGAACCACATTCTTCAAAAGAAAGCCAGTCTCTAGGTACCGCACGTTTACCATTTCCCAGTATATTAGTTCTTTAAATTCACTACCAGCCCGCCACCCATGCCATGTCCCATGCATTCCTATTTTTAGGAACTTTAGATCTGAACAATATTCTGGATGTAGGTTTGCTCGCTGAGCTGGAAGGTTTATGTTCAGACATTTCATCACCATGCTAGGTAACATCCAACCGGAACTCTTATCAACAACCACATTGACTTGGACCTGATTTATCACCCCCTGAGAAAAAGAACAGGAAATGACATCGTCAACCCATAGAAACCCAAACATAAACAGAAAGAGGAATCATCAGAAGTGCTTCGCCCGGAGGCTCACTGAAAACGTTACCTTGTATGATAACGAAACATCTGAAAATGAACCTTCCAGCTCAGCGAGGAAACCTACATCCAGAACCCCAACCTGAGCTACAAATCTTCACAAAACTTGCTAAAAAATATTTTCTAATTTCCCCTTGCATATTTTATCTGGCTTTTTTTATCTTTGTATTTATGTCTTGTATTTGATTCCGCTGTTGAATCTCTTTTGTTTAAAGTTTTTCTTAGTCTTTTTTTTTATCACTCCTTAGGGCCACTATACACATGTGGTCTTTGCTCTGTATGTGACAGACTTTACTATCATCAATTGCAGTTATCACCTGTAAATAAAATACTGAACTGTTTTATTAAACAGTGGAAGACAAATAAGAGGAAATTCAAAGTTTGATTTGAACCATTAATTAATATCCACAGGAGCAGGAGGAGCCAATCAGTCTTTTGATCTGATTTCACCGTTCAAGTAAATTGTGGATGACCTGCGTTAGAAACGAAAATCGCTTCTCAATAATCGCTCTAGACAAATTCAGGAAAACAAAGTTTTATTAACAAGTCAAGTCTGCAGAGTCGGGCACCCTTAAAGAAAAGGCGCGCTGAGGCTTACAAAGTCTCCCATTATATACAGCACAAGTCCCTCCTCTCCTTGGCTCCAACAAGCCATGAGGTTCACATTCTTAAAAACATCATTATTTTTATCACAAAGTCTGCAACAAATGTCTTCAGAGTCTCTAAAGTTGTTGTTTTTCTCACCCTGTAGTCTTATCAGTCAAAGACTTATTCTTCTCTGTCTGTGCTAGCAGTCTTATCAGTCAAGGACTTATCCTTCCCTGCTGTGTGAATGGCTTCATCAATCAAGAGCCTGCTTGTTTTTACTATCGCTCACAAATTGTCAGCATTCTGCACAATTTAAACTATTCTAATTTTGAGTATATAAAATGGTTGTTAGAAAAGAAACAAAAGTTTTGTCTTTTATTATAGATCAGTCTGTGGTCCAGGCACATCTTAAAGTTTAAACCGAAATTACCTCTCACAACCTGTATTTTGGCTTGGTACAATAACCCTTGGTATCCTTGCTGAATAAAACTCTTATGGATCTCAGTTTTAACATTTTGAATTGACCTAACATTTTTGGGGAAGAAACCCCACATGGTTTTGACTACCCTTTGTGTGAAGAAATGCTTTCTAACATTATTTCTGAACAACTTATGTCCAACAGTAAGGTTATCTCCCTTTGAGACTCCAAGCCAAGGTACAATGTTTTTCATCTATATACCTTATAGAGGTTTTAAAATATTCTTAAATACCACCTTCTATATGACCATTTTAAATGCCATCTGCATTCAAGGGAACACAAGTTTAGATTAAGTAAATGTTCTTCTGTTTCAGTATCATTTTCAGTGAAGTTGCATTGCAATCTTCAAGACCAGTAAATCCTTTCTAATGTGCACTGTCTAGGACTGCGAATGCAGTGCCTCAGTTTTGGTCTAGGCAGAGCTTTGTCATCTTCACCTGTGCCTCAATTCAAGATGTCACTGACCTACTCCTCCTACTCTGGTTTTAATTGAGCTGTGGGTCTTCATGTGACTGAATAGTTTGTTTCTTGACCTGAACATCTTTCAGCACATGGGGCAGGATGACCCATGAGTTAGTGGAATCCAGAGTGCAGTGTTTATTTTTCTGTCCTTTTCTGCCTGTCATTAAGGCATTTGGACACAGCATGATGCACGTTCATGGACAAGTCACTATTTTGAATGCTTGGTAGCGTGCTGTTTATAGTCATTAATGTCAAGAAGAACATCACAGTATCTTTGTAACATTCTTTTTTTCCTTACGTGGAACACTGACCACTTGAGAGCTGAGAAGACTGGGGGAGACACCCACCCCCAGTCTGTTGTAGTTTATTTTGCAGTAAGTTTTTCTGATTGTCGGTAGAGCTGATATTTATTCAAGTGTCCTCTTTTAATGTACAGAATGTGGTAAAGGCAGTGCTGGTGTAAGTTCTCGAGAGCTCTGATGTGTTGTTGAGGCACAGACCAATAACTGTTCTGTATACCAGAACTTGAGAGTTGTGAAGGTCTTTGTTGTCAAACACTCCCTGCTATTTTTTTTCTAAAATGCTGACATGGTGCAGTGATTCTGTGTTGGATCTCCATTAATAGTTGCCTTTTGAGAGAGATAGCTATTAAGGTGCAGAACATGCTTAACATGTTCCGCACAGTCCCTCAAATGGGAGATTAAATATTTTGCTGACCGTGTGACTGATATGTTTGTTTTGACAATGTTCAAGAATGAACAGAGTTTCTTGTACGCAGAATTAATGTGATAGTGGATAGTGGCTTGCAAATCCAATGCAGAGTAGGCAGTGATACTGCAGTCATCCAAATGCTGTTAATAATTTAGTGGTCAATTTCGTTTTAACGTGGAGGCAGTGGAGATTAAAAAGTTGGAGTTCTTTTCTTCAGTCTGCAGGATAGGTGTATGGAATCCTGATGTGAGGGAAAGCCCATCAGCCTTGAAGATTTCAGCTGGGAGTACTATCCAGGCCAACGGCATTGTTTTTTGTTTATTTGTTGCAACTGTCAAATTAATGGTAGTTTCTCCATAGATTCTACACTGTCTCTGGGAAGATCGGCTGGAGAATATCAGCTACCACTGTGGATTCACAGTTGTATTGTCAGAAATGTTCTTCGTGGCGTTGTTCACTTGACACTAGTTTATCAATATACCTGAAGCTACAAGGAGCCAATCATGGCATGCTGTTGGACTTCCAATTTTCTGTTTGCACCACTTGTCTTTTATGTTTTAGATTTGTCTTTGGGTTTTAGCCTTGAGCTGTTGGAATGTTGCATTCTTGAATTGAAACCTTGCATTGTTCGGTCAGGGAATAACGGCTGTTTGTTTCTGTTCCAAGAGGTTATGTATATTTTGCATGTTTGTCAGACCAGTTCGATGCCTGAACCCAATGATCTGGGCATGATTGCCTCTTATACCTGACCTTATTTGATCCCACTGTTCTGAAACTGAGTTGGGTGTCTGAAACCTTTCTAGGTTGTTTGCTGGTGAGCTGCTGTTTGAATTCTTCTCTTTAGTAGGGATGCTTTAGCGATGAGACACTGAATCATATCCTCTTGGACTTTTGGTTCTTATGATGTCTAGGTGTGCTCGGTGGCTGTTCATTGCCAATTGAACAAGTAAAAAAAGAAATCCTGTCCAGCATTTTCCTTACATGAATCATGTGACATGTTCATCACTTAGATTATTGACTCAAAGAATAACATTATCAAGAATTTCCAGTGCTTGATCTCGAATGCCCTCATGTGTTTTTGTCCTTCTGGCAATGTCATAATGAGGCCACGCTAAGCAAGCCTTGTTAGTAGGGGCATTTCATCATCTTTCGCTTTTTTTCACTCCACTTTACCCAATGGTGGTTCCTCTGAAGTTGGCCAACCCTGTTCCCTAAGAAGGGTGATCTTTGGCACTGAGGACTCTATCAAGGTCAGAAGTGAATTTTTCCTCCACTACTTTTTCTGAATAAATGGCGGGGGCACATTGATTAAGGCTGAGCTCGGAGGTGTGGTATCATGAGCCTTTCATTCATAAAGTTCTGGCAGTATATCCAAGATCGTATTCCAAATGATAAAACCAACTCCAAGATTGTTGAAATTACATAAAATGTGATTTTGAATTCAGTCTGTCAGTGTAATACCTGAGACTTTCATGGGCTGAAATGATCTTAAAAACAGATCAAAACCAACTGCCTTATAAAATCCACAGACATCACCAGACCCTACACATTAGTCAAGTTCCAAAAAAACTTAAACAAAAGGCAACCTGAGCTGAAATTAACATTTTACCAAATGTAGTCACCCACCCCATTGGATGTATGAAAAGACCATCTCTTATTTAAATGTTCCAACAGTGAGGTTCTTCACTTGTTGGAAATGGAATCTTGTCGGATAGTTTAGCCTGAAAATGTGTTGCTGGAAAAGCGCAGCAGGTCAGGCAGCATCCAAGGAGCAGGAGAATCGACGTTTCGGGCATAAGCCCTTCTTCAGGAATGAGGAAGGTGTGCCAAGCGGGCTGAGATAAAAGGTAGGGAGGCGGGACTTGGGGGACGGGCGTTGAAAATGCGATAGGTGGAAGGAGGTTAAGGTGAGGGTGACAGGCCGGAGAGGGGGCGGAGAGGTCGGGAAGAAGATTGCAGGTCAAGAAGGCGGTGCTGAGTCCGAGGGTTGGGACTGAGA
>NC_057714.1:11177821-11190442 GCF_004010195.1 Chiloscyllium plagiosum | reverse complement strand
AGGTGAATTTGTGGGGGATATGAAGGATCTCTTGGGCCCTTGGAGGGAAGTTGGGGGGGGGGGGTGGTTGTGGGCGCAAGTTTTGCATTTTTTGCGGTTGCAGGGGAAGGTGCCGGGAGTGGAGATTGGGTTGGTGGGAGGTGTGGACCTGATGAGGGAGTGGTCTTTCCGGAACGCTGATTGGGGAGGGGAGGGAAATATATCCTTTGCGGTGGGGTCTGTTTGGAGGTGGCGGAAATGACGAAGGATGATACGATGTATCTGGAGGTTGGTGGGGTGGTAGGTGAGGACCAGTGGGGTTCTGTCTTGGTGGCAATTGGAGGGATGGGGTTCAAGGACGGAGGTGCAGGAAGTGGAGGAGATGCGGTGGAGAGCATCAACCACCACGTCTGAGGTGAAATTGTGGTCTTTGAAGAAGGAGGCCATCTGGGTTGTTCGGTATTGGAATTGGACCTCCTGGGAGCAGATGCAGCGGAGGCAAAGGAATTGGGAATATGGGATGGCGTTTTTACAGGGGGCAGGGTGGGAGGAGGTGTAATCTAGGTAGCTGTGGAAGTCAGTCGGTTTATAGTAAATGTCCGTGTTGAGTCAGTCGCCCGAGATAGAAATGGAGAGGTCTAGGAAGGGGAGTGAGGAGTCTGAGACGGTCCAGGTCTAGGAAGGGGAGGGAGTTTAGCCTGAAAATGTAACTTCACACAGTATACAAGCAGCCGGTATTTCAGCGAGCTTTTTTGGCAGAGGAGAGGAGATGGATTTTAGATTGCAGAACTGAACATTAACTGGAGAAGGTTCTGTCTCTGATGTGGTCAGATTAAAACCTGATCACAAAGGATGCCAGAAGGACTCCAAACTGTATATCCTTTGATTCCCTTCCTTGCTGGGTATTATCTCCTTTTACATTTGTACTTGTGTTTGTGATCTCAAGTGACAGCCCAATGGCTGCACGCTCGATGCCACATCTTTTTTATTTTTCTCAGGCTTAACAGGTAGTAAGCATGCTCTTCTCTTTATATCAAGAAAACCTTGAGATTGGCTTTTTACTACTACCATAAGATGGGAGCTGGTTCACCCCTCTTGACCTGGTTATTGCATGGTTGCTGTCAGTCTTGTGTTTCCAGCAAAAGGTATAATCCCTGTTTGTCCTTTCAGCTGCTACCTTGAGGAAAACCTTTCTCAGTACACAAGTTATAATCTCGAGTTCTGACATTTCACATGATATAATTTCAGTTCCTTCTGGATAGTACCTCTTGAAATTATCCATGAGAATTTCAAGTTGCAAAATATAAAGTTTTCTCTCTTGCACCATAAAGATGATGATCCTGCAGGATATGGTGCCCCAGCAGAAGTGGAACAGCCTATCTTTAGGGCATCTTTTCTAACCCCCTTTCTATTTGGGGTCAGCAGTGGGTATCCTTAAGAGGACTGCTCATTTGCAAATACTATTGCCCAGACACATACCTTCAAATGCAGGTGCCCAACAACCTTAAAGCATCTGAGTTCTGAAGAACAGTCATATTGGACTCTGTTAACTGTTTCTGTCTTCAGTGGTGTTGGCACACCCACTGAGTTTCTCTTGTAATTTCTATTTTCATTTCAACCTTGGTGCATCATTGAATGTGTGTCAACTCTTGACTCCCAGGTTCCCAGCACTGCCTCCTTCACCAATTCTGCAGCACCACAGGACTTGTCAAGAGGGTCCTGGTAAAAGGAGCCATAAGCATGACTTTGTTTAATGTGACTTTGATCTTGACAAGATGGTCATCAGATTTTGGTAACTTGTCGAGTGATGATGACTGGGAACAATTTGTTGCTGTAGCCTTCTTTCATCTCTGCAGCCAATGAGAGACGTGGTCATCCTTTGCCTGTTCTGCCATTCAGGACATTTGGACCTCACTTTGTCTGGTACCACTCCGCCCCCAACCACTCCGCCCCCAACCACTCCGCCCCCAACCAGGAGCAAGACACTCCTGAGTGCATCATCCAAGGATTTATGAGAGCACAAATTCTCTCAGCATGGAAATGGACCCTTCGGTCCATCGCTTCCGTGCTGAACATAATCCCAAACTAAACTAGTCTCATCTGTCAGCTCCTGGCCCATATCTCTCCAAACCTTTCCTAATTGTCCCACATCAACCACTTTCTCAGGAAGTTAATTCCACATGCAAACCCCCCTCTGTGTAAAAAAAAAACAACAAAATTTGCCCCTCATGTCTTTTTAAAATCTATCTTCTCTCTTCTTAAGAATGTGCCCCTAGTCTTGAAATCCCGCATATTAGGGAAAAGACCCCTACCATTCACCCTATCAATATCTCTTGTGATTTTGTAAACTTCCCTGAGGTCATCTCCAACTCAAGCTGGCAGTAGGTTTAGTGAGATAGCTATACAGTAAAAAGTTATTTTTTAATTCTTGTGATAAAGGCCACCATTCCATTTGCCTTTCTTAATATTATTTTGTACCCATCTGTATGAATTCAAGTCCACTCTGCCATTCAATAAAATCTTTGTTTGAATTCCATGTTCTCATCTATCCGCTGATAACATTTGATTTCTTGCTCAACAAGAACCTGTTTACCTCTCCCTTCAAAGATTTTCATTGACCCTGTCTGCACTAACTTGGGCATTGTTCAAAAGTCCAGAAAGATTTTGTGACTCTGCATTTGGATCCTTATTATTTCTGCTTCATCGTATTTAGAATGTATTCTTATTAGGTCCAAAATAGTCTCTCTCTCTCATTTTCACGCACTGAATTTCCATCTGCCAGTTTTGCCCACTAATATAACTGATTAAATGCTATTTGCTTCCGCTGACACACAGTAAGAATATTCTGGAGTTCTGAGGAAGGGTCACTGAACCTGAAATAATAACTGATTTCTCTTCAAAGGTGTTACCAGACCTGAGTTTTCCAGCAATTTCTGTCCTTATGTAAAAATATTCCTGTTTATTCCTTTGTGCTGGTCATACTCTCACAAGGAATACAAAAGGAATGGAAATCTCATGAATCTCCATTTTAGTGTTTATCACAGCAGTGTCAATTTGGGAGAATAGAGGAAAGCTAGTTGTCACGAATACTCTATTTTCAAAAAAAAAGCAGAATATTGTAGTTTACATGGGGTTAACTTTAATAGGTAAAATACTTTTTAAAATAATTTCTTATATATGGCAGTAGAATAATTGTGCTCCCCTCAGATGAACATCAACTTTATTTTAGTGTGACTAAAGTTTAAAGTTTTGATTTGTGTCTTAAGGAAGCATATTTGGTATACTATTGAGTACTTTAAAAACTCAGTTGAAATTGCATTTGTGAAACGGAGTGCTGGAAATAAATGCTTTACAAAGATTTAGCAAATTAGAAAACAAAAGGAACGTTAAAGTTTCCCAAAACTTGCTCTTTAACAATACAATAATGTATTAAAATACTTCTTGTTTTACAGTCTGTTCAGAGCTTTAATTCCAGTCTCAAATGTATTTTAATATTTTTCATTTCAATCTCTTTCTCAGCCTGATATGATGCATTCATTAGCAAGCATAAAACCAACAGTTAATGACGAGGATCTGGAAAAGCTGAAGAAGTTCACAGAAGACTTTGGTCAGGAAGGCTGAACTATAAGATCTTAATTTGCACAGCAAAATATTTTTCTTTCCTTGTACATCTCTCTTTTTCTATTCACAAATCAGTTGCATACAATAGTAAGTTTATGTTTATCATTTTATTATTGTAAAGTCAAGCACTGTTATTTCCGGTCATGGAACTTATTAAATCCAACTTTATATAATCTTAATTTCTGCATTTGCCTATCATAAAACTACTTCTCATATAAATATCTAAAGAGGTTCCAGACTTCAAGGGCTTAGCGTGATATTTAAACATTACTGGAATAATTGAGAATTTTTAAAGGAACTAAGTACGTTGTGCTGATGTCTTTAAGGAATGTAAAGTAATCTTGGGTATCATTGGAATATACTAGATACTTTGAATGGGGCGTTTTAAATTTGCACATAAGATCTAATACATGGACTGCCCACATGATTGGACCATTTCATCGTACTTCAGGTAGACTAATTTCTGACTGTAAAATATAAACTTGAAGCTTTGTATTGGAGAAATTGGGATTACTTATTCAATTATTTGTATTGAAATAAATATGAATGAAGTGAACAGCTTCTATATATGTAGATTTTTTTTATAATGGCAACCTTGTATTTTCTGTTTAATTTCTGTTTATTTGTAAATAAAACTTGTGTCTACCCAATGATTGATTTAAATTGTCATTTTGGAAGACTTTATTTCAGATTTTTCAAAATATTTTTGTTTGTCCAATTTAGTGATGCAGACACAGGATAGAAATCTAAATCTGCTTCTATGAATAGTTCGGTTACAGAGTGGATGGTACGAGCTAGCTTTATTGTCATACTGATTTGTCACTTCATCTGGTTTATGTAATGTTAAGCAGAGTTCTAGATTAATGAAATGAGCTGAGTGGTAGGACTTTTTGTTCATCTTCCATATTAGTGATTTACAGTTTGTAGAATACTTGAAGATAATTTTTCTTCAGTGTGATTGAAGGGGTTTAATATGGATAAGTTAGTGCAGAATGTCAGAACATTAATGTTTGGAAAATTTGCCATCTAAGCCTTCCCAAATTTCTAGTGGCTCCATTCAGCTCAGATTGGGAGAGTAGCAGGAGAGGTTCAAAAGCCAGCTGGGTGTTTCGTTTTCTGCTTTGTGGCCTGTAAGATTTAGAAATTTGCTATTTCCCTGTTGATCTCAGTGGATATGAGGTTAGCTTTCCTGTGGTCAATATTTTTGTTCGATTCTCTACTTTTGCTGGATAAAGATATTTTTAATCAACCCTGTTCAGGTATGTTATGACACACCTTTGGAGTAGGTGGGAGTTTGAACTCTGGACTTCTGGCCCAAATGTTAGGATACTACCGCTGTGCTGCAAGATTCCCTTTTGCTGAATGTATGCTGCTAGTTTTTCCACTGCTCTGCAATGTTCACCTGTGCTTAATAATGGGGCTCACTCATTGCCTGAAAATACAACAATTGGAGAATCCTCCTGATTCTGCTTTCTCTCAAAGTCTGCCTTTCAGTGTTTGTAATTCTCAGGCTTCTGCCAAAAAAGTGATCCTGAGGTTCTTGGTGTGTGCCTCGGCAATTTCCCAAAGTTATAGCAGTTGGCTGTTGAATGTCCTATTTGGAACTACAATGGGAGAAATTTGTTTTAAGGCAGTACTAGGAAGATTTCAGAGGTATGTGGTTGGTAAAGGGGTGAGAAATACCAGAAGTAGATGGTACTCAGGGGCTCTGAAGATGCAGCAAATTAAAGGTAAATAATATCAGGAGAGAAAAAGTAGTGGAGAAATTTCTGCTAAATATTAACATCATCTTCAAGACTTTTATGGCTTACATCCTCTGATTTGAAAGGAGAGTGCTGTAAAGGTGGATACACTGGTTACGATTTTCTAAAATGTCCAAGATTCTGGAATGTTTCCAACAGATTAGAAGCTCGCAAATATAATAGCAGTATTCAAGAAAGAAAACACAGGGAATGACAGCCCACATAGCATGACCTTGGTTGTCAGGCAAGTGAAAGCACCTATTCGAAAGGAAGTCTTAATGTGCTAAGACAATCATAGTATACTCAGACAAAGCCAATTTGGTTTCAGTAAATGAACACCCATTGAAAAATACATCAAAGATGTTTGGGGCTGTAGGGTAGTTTGTGGTGTATTGGCATTTTTGAAAGGTTAATATGCAAAATAAGTCTCAAGGATTTGTATGATATTGACGTGGATGGACGATCGTTTAATTAACAAGGAGAGAATAGGAATAAATGAGCATTTTCAGATTGGTAGGCTGTGATTAGTTGAAGTGCCATGAGGATCAGTGTTGGAATCTTATTTGTCAATAATCACTTTTGTTAAAGTGACACAGTATTATACCTAATTTGTTGCTGATACAAAGCTAAGAAGGAACATAAACTGAGGACACAAGGTAGTTGTATGGAGATATAAAAAGATTAAGTAGTGAACAGCAAGATGGCAAATAAATTACAATGTGGAGCATTATGAAGTTTTTCTCTTCCTTATAAGTTATTAAGGAATGAAATCTTTGTCGATCATTTCTCATTTCCCCCTTTGTCTGACCCCATCCCTTCTCATGCCATCTTGTTTTGCTGTACCTTTTGACCTTCCACTGTTGAACGATCTATACTTGACAAAGGACTGATTTTGTTGCTTTCCATTCCCACTTTGTAGATTGAATTCTTCTTCCATCATCTTTGTTCTTTAGGTAGGAATCCTCTCATTCTATAGACTTTTACCTGTCTCTAATACCTGGACACCATCGTCACCATGCCTCTCCCATTCCCCCCGCTCCACAAACAGTGGCCTCTTAACCTGTCTTCGGTGTCTTCATTGAGAACTGTCAACGTGACATTAATTGCCTTAATTTCTCTGCTGTCCTTACCCACCCTAACCTGTCTCCCACAGAAGTTGTCCTTAGATCTAATTCTGTTATGAAACCTGCTGACAAGATGCTGCTATTGTCTGGTGTGTTGACCTTTATCTTGCAGAAGCTAAGTGCCAACTCTCAAACACTACTTCCAATCTGTCCTTGACTACGATCCCACCACTGAACAACAGTCTTTTATTTCCAGGACAGTTATGGATGTCATGTCTTGTCGGTTTTTCAACTGAGAAACATGCTGTACTGGGGCTGGGAACTAAGTCTTTTCCAAAATTCACAAAACCCATTATTTTACCCAGTTCCTGCCCTGAACTTGTTTCCTCCTACTTTGACTTTGTTCTCTCTCATTTAAATCTCTTCTCACCTATACTTGTGATTCTTCTGATGCTTGACATCAGTTCCATGATATCCAGTTTCCTAGCCCTAGCTGTCTCATTATGGAAATGTTATCCACACTGCACCTCTGTCCCCTTCCCCCAATCAGAATGGCCTCTGGGCTGTCGGCTACTTCATTTAAATGATTCACATCTTCTAATGCTCTTCTGTCTAGCTGAGCTTGTTTTCCTTTCAAACAATTTCTCTTTTACTTGAGGAAGGTGAGACAAATTGAAAGGTGTGGTTATGGGTACACTCGTGGGTTACAGTTATGCCTGTCTCTTTGCCAAGTATATGGAACATCCCTCGTTTCAGTCCTACTTGGAAACCTCCCACAAGTTTCTCCAATAAATCAGTGACTACCTCTGTGCTACTTCCTGCTTTATCTGGAATTGGAGAAAATTTTGCTTCCAATTTCCATTCTTCTTTCACCCTCATCTGGACCATCTCTCTTTTTTTCCCTTCCTTGTCTTATTTAATTTCTGGTGAGAGGCTTTCCATTAATCTCCAAAGCAAACATATTGACTCCCAAGGTTATCACGACTGCATTTCTCTCACCCTGCTTCCTGTAAGGTTTTCATTCCCCATTTCTCCAAATTCATGGTATTTGTTTCAACGATGCCATGCTGCACAGGGTGATTCTGGTATGTTCTCTTTTCCCTCAGCTAAGGATATGCCTCACTGGTTAACAGGGCCCTCAGCCACGTCGGACACATTTTCCATACTTCTGTTTTCATTCATTCTCTCCCTTCAGACCAATAATAGTGTTGCCTTTATCCTCACTTGACACCCCACTGGCATCTCCCTTCAAAGGATTCATCCTCTAACCCGCCCTCTCCCTCCGCAGCAGGATGTCAGCAAACATTTTCTATGACACCACTGCCCACTTCATCAGTCCTGACATCACTTACCATTCTCTTGTATTATCTTTCCACGGAATTGCAGAGGATGTTACTTTTGTTCCTCCCTCTTCACTGTACAAGACCCCAAACTCACTTTCCAGGTGAAACTAATTTACTTCAATTTCAGAACACGTACTTTGTCATTGTGGTTCTGTTCACTGAGCTGGGAATTTGTGTTGCAGACGTTTCGTCCCCTGTCTAGCTGACATCCTCAGTGCTTGGAGCCTCCTGTGAAGCCTGTTTTTAATGATTACAAAGGTGTCTTCCACATATCTGACCCAGAGTTTGGGTTGAATTTGCGGTAAGACTGTTTGTTCTAATCTTTGCATTACCGCTTCTGCTATGAGTCCAGAGATGGGTGAGCCCATGGGTGTGCCATTGATTTGTTCATATATTTGGTTGTTGAATGTGAAGTGTGTTGTGAGGCACACTTATGGTCGCTGGCCCCAAAGTGTGCCCCCACTGACACCTCAGTCACTTGCCTTGCCTTATTTGCCAAGAGAAGGTCAAGTTTTACACCTTCTCTAGGAGGAACATCCACATACTGAATCAGAAAATTTTTTGTACACACTTGACAAATTCTTCTCTATCTAAACCCTTAACACAATGGCAATTCCAGTCTATGTTTGGAAAGTTAAAGTCCTTCACCATAACCATCCTATTATTCTTTCAGATAACTGAAATCTCCTTACAAATTTGTTTCTCAATTTCCTGCTGATTATTAGGGCGTCTGTAATACAATCCCAATAAGGTGAATCTTCTTATCGTTTCTTAGTGATTTTAGTGCTTCCCTCTCCTTGTTGTTGAGGTTATGTGTTTGTCTTTTCCTTGTTATCAGAGGTATGATACTTTGTCTCACTGTTTGTTGTGTCTCTTCTGTCAGTCCATTGTTCCTGAGTGTGCATTCTAGTGCTGCTAGGAAGTCTGCGGTCTTGGTGTCTCTGTGGTTGTAGTTGAGTCCCTTGGCCAGTATTGTTCTTTCCGTGTCTGTGGGAGAGGTTTCTAACCCAGATATGTGTTGTGGTGTCCTCTCTGTTGGGTGTTAGTTTGGCCATTTTTTCTTTTAGTGCCGTTTTTTTGCGGTGTGTGGTCCTGTTCTGTCCTAAGGTGACGGCCTGTTCTATGGTTCGGGTCCATTCCTGATTGGTGGTTTTTGAAATTAATGATTTTTGGCGCGCAATTTCTTGTCTGTATTTGTGAAGTCTGTTGTGAGCGTCTGTAATCATTACCTGGATCATCCTGAATCTGTTCTGTCTGGCTGTGTCCCTGACTTGTGGGTTGTTGACTGGTGGTCTGTATCTGACACTTGGTGGTCTGTGTCTGACACTTGGTGGAAGGATTCAATTCTTTCGGCATTCATGCAGGAACCGGAGTTGTTCGTATGTGGCGCTTAGGCGGTTAGCGCAGGATTCCCATTTCCTGGCTTGTCTTAGCGTCTCTCGCCCATAGGTGTTCAAGGTTTGTCAGAAGATTTGTAGCTCGGGTGCTCGTTGTTGTGGTTCTGTTCGCCGAGTTGGGAATTTGTGTTGCAGACGTTTCGTCCCCTGTCTAGGTGACATCCTCAGGAGGCCTCACAGGAGGCTCCCAAGCACTGAGGATGTCACCTAGACAGGGGACGAAACGTCTGCAACACAAATTCCCAGTTCGGCAAACAGAACCACAACAACGAGCACCCGAGCTACAAATCTTTTCACAAACTTTGAATGTACTTTGTCATTTATTTAATGCCTTCCTCCTGCCTCTCCACAAAACCCCCAATCAGTCAAATGTAATACTTTCAGTGACGAGACCTATTTTCTATTAATACCTACCATTCACATCTACACTTCAGCTCTACTGAGGAAGGGTTGCTGGACCCAAAACATTAATTCTGGTTTCTCTTCACAGATTATACCAGATTTGGCTCAATACTAACTTTTTCCCCCTACTGATGTCTCTGAAAACCTGAGTTTCTCCAGCACTATTTTATTTCAAGAGTAAGGTTACTCACTTTAGTCATAACAAAGATTTGTTTTTTTAAAAGGCTTGCAAATTATAAATCAAATAAAATTGTGATATCAGGACAAGTGATGTTGTTGCAACATATGGATACTAATGTGATCCAGAGCAAACGCCTCTACTGAGTGTTTGCAGCTTGATGAACTTTGGATCTGAAAGGGGAAATTTACTCCATTTTGCTCTTTTGTTCCTTTGCTCCAAAGCCCTGTCACACTTCAAAGTTATTCAAAACTGATCAGTGCTCAAGAGCAAGAGGGCATAACTGCAGGTGAGGCATGTATGAGGACATTGTGGGTTAAACTGAGGAACTTCAGCATCTACAATTGTCTGGCGATGAGATGTTTGAGAGCTGTGTGGATGTGAGTAGAGACTGCAAGGAGGATGAGCAAACTCACTACAGCACCTTGGTACAGGAAGCCATTCAAGTGAGGGAAGTAAGTAAGGAATCTTGATGTGGTAAGGGTGGTATAATTTGGGAGATAGATGCTGTTCTCTGCAGCTGAGAACTAGAACTGTGAAGATTGCGTTGCCTGTTGATGCCAGAGTCAAGAACATCTTGGGACTGAGGAAGAACGGATCCAGTCAACATTGGTATCACGAAAAAGGAGGTTTTGAAATACTTTGATTGTTTAGGAGTTAAATTAAAAAGCAGAACCTCCAAATAATAACATCAATTACTTCCTGAGTCAGGCAGATTAGCAAAGGGTTTTAAAAAATAAGTGCAAGTTTAAGAAAGTTTAAAGTAACTTGAAGAGTGATGTGTTTCAGGTTGTGCGTCAGTAGTGGGTTAGAAGGAAGCTGTTCTGGTGAGATTGACTTCACTTGAACTGTGCTGGGATCAGTGCCCTGACAAATCAAATATCTAGGTCTGTGGATAGGACGTTAAACTAATTAGAGGGGGGAGGATTTGGTAGAGGGGAAATATATGCTTCCCATAAGATGTATCAGACCAAAAGTAAGATGGAGGATGATTTACTGGTATTCGTACAGTAACCTAGTGGCAACAGCACGAGAGCAGCAACACAAATGATCTTGAAGTCAAATCCCACTTGGTAAGTAAATTCAATGAATTTCATATCTGGTGGTTTCACAAGAGGAAAAATAACCTTGGAAAACAGATTGGTTTGAGAAACAACCATCTAGTGAGTCACAAGGGAGAAAAAGGCTGCTTTAGGGAAGATGCGACATGTACCTTGAGGACAATTATCATTGTTGATTCTATATTTGGATGGAATTACTTCTTGAAGGAGGTCATTCTCAGTGATGGAATCATGCCTATTAATCAGTGTATTACCTTCTTGCTTTTGGACAAAAAAAGCAGTTACTGTGAGAAAGTCTATAGCCTTAAAATTTGTCTTTAAACATTTAGATTAAAATGTAATGCTGAATTGTAGAACACATTTGCTGCACACTGGAAAATAGACAGGCAGGAAGCCTCAGAAAAAGGGGGAACTCAAGGAATGCATCAGATAGGGACATCTGTGCTCACCCAGTGGTAACAGGATGCTTTAAGGCAATTAAGAACATTTGCCTTAGCATCGGTGAATCTGTGTGAACAGGACACCAAGTGATAACATTCACAGCTGTCCCTTGTAAAATTAAGGGCAGTGTTTGATTCTGACCCTGTAAGGAAACCCGTTACTACCAAAAGCCTTGTAATTGACAGTCAGATCTTGTCAATTACAATGGATTCTTGATACCTCTTGCAAGTGGGCAGACACAAAAAAAACATGATTTTAGTTGCATTTTGGGACTTTATGATGATATTGCGTAGCCATTACTGGTTATTAAAGACAAACTCTGTAAAAGGTAATATTGATGAAGCTTTAACTTGCTGTTCTTGCAGACCACTCTACAGACCTTACAGACTGCCTCACTGTCAATTCTAACTAATCAGATCTTAGGTCTCATTTGAATTTGAATCACAACACTGAAAAGAAGGCATGTTTACTTTGAAGATTAATGTATCAGTTTAAATGCAACATTATGGTAACACCTCAGCCTCAGGTACAGAATGATTCAGTGCTTAAAAAGGAGTCTGCTCCTTGCTTAGAAATTATTGTATGCCTAACATTGAAGAGATTCTGGCACAATGTGTCAGGAAACCATTTTATGGTCAAAAGTTTGCCCTCCTTGCTAAGAAGCCATTTTGTAAAACAATTGTATCTGACGTGATACAATTCCGCACCCCAGCGGGTACAAGTGAACGGTTGGCCGTCCTGCAGCAACTTCCACTGTTGCTGGCTACGTCCAGGCCAGTCATTCTGGCCGGAGACTTCAACTGTCATTGATGCAGATGGACAATCCGGCGGTGGGGGACAGTAAACTGGATGCCACATCCAGAGCCCTGATGGAAACGCTCAAAGATGCCAAGCTGCACGACGTCTTCAGCACCCCTGCAGACTGAGTGCAGCGTAGATACACCTGGTCACGGGCAGACGGGTCTATCCGCTCAAGGATAGATTACCTGTTTGTGTCCCGAACGCGCTCGGTCAGAACCACCAACATAAACCCGGTGTTCTTCTCTGACCACTGCCTCCTGCTGGCCGAATGTCACCTTTAGGACGAGCAGCGGGCTGGTAAGGGAACATGGAAACTGAACACTATGCTGTTGACCCCAGGAAACATCGAGGAGCTCGAGGGATTGCGCAGGTTGGAGAACCGTGAAGCCCCTCTTTGAGTCTCCAGCGGACTGGTGGGAAACAGTAAAAGGGAACATCAAGAGGTTCTTCATCCTCAAAGGTGTTCAGGAGGCGAGAGAGAGGCGGGGAAAACTGTCCCAGCTCCAGGAAAGTATGCAGAACCTGCTCTTGCTGCAGACGTTGGGGGTCGATGTCACGGAGGACCTCCAGGAGGTGAAGGACCAGCAAGCCT
>NC_057714.1:11136388-11177210 GCF_004010195.1 Chiloscyllium plagiosum | reverse complement strand
ATGTTGTCTCCAAAATGGGCTTTGGGGAGGGAATTTGCAATTGGATCAGACTGCTCTACACCAACATTGTCAGTGCAGTCTCAATCAATGGGTGGGAATCAGATAGCTTCCCAGTCAGATCTGGAGTCAGGCAGGGCTGCCCTCTCTCTCCTGCCTTGTTTGTGTGTTGCATAGAGCCATTTGCCGAGTCCATCAGGAAGGATGCGAGCCTGAGAGGGGTGACTGTTCCTGGCAGCGGGGGCCTGCAGGTTAAGGCCTCCCACAGGTTAAGGCCTCCCTGTACATGGATGATGTTGCCGTTTTCTGCTCTGATCCGCTGTCCGTGCATAGACTCATGTGCATCTGTGACCAGTTAGAACGGGCCTCGTGGGCCAAGGTAAACCGAGGCAAGAGCGAGGCCATGCTCTTCGGGAACTGGGCCGACCAATCCTCTATCCCCTTCACCGTCAGGACTGACCACCTGAAGGTGCTGGGTATTTGGTTCGGGGGGGCTGGGGCTTGCGCCAAGACCTGGGAGGAGCGGATCAGGAAGGTGAGACAGAAACTAGGCAGATGGGAGCAACGGTCGCTCTCCATCGTGGGTAAAAACCTGGTCATCAGGTGTGAGGTACTCTCAGTATTGTTATACGTGGCACAGGTCTGGCCTATCCCCAGAACCTGTGCTGTCGCAGTCAGCCGGGCCATCTTCAACTTCGTGTGGAGATCAAAGATGGACCGGGTCCAAAGAGACATAATGTACAAAGACCGGTGCAATGGGGGAAAAACACGCCCAATGCCACCCTCACCCTGATGGCCACCTTTGTGTGTGGCTGCATCAAGCTGTGCGTGGATCCCTGGTACACAAACACCAAGTGTCACTACGTACTGAGGTTCGACCTGTCCCCGGTGTTGCGAAGGATGGGCCTGGCCTCGCTGCCGCGGAACGCTCCGAGTAGTTGGACGGTTCCGTATCACCTGTCCTTCGTGGAGAAATTTTTGAAGAAAAACACCTTTGACCACAAGGTAAAAACAATGACTGCAGATGCTAGAAACCAGATTCTGGATCAGTGGTGCTGGAAGAGCACAGCAATTTAAGCAGCATCCGACGAGCAGCAAAATCGATGTTTCGGGCAAAAGCCCTTCATCAGGAATAAAAAAAACTCGTTGGATGCTGCCTGAATTGCTGTGCTCTTCCAGCACCACTGATCCAGACCTTTGACCACATAGTGTCCGTGAGACCTTTCGGGAAAAGGAGAGGGCAGATCCGTGAGCAGACTGTCAAAGCCATTTGGCAGAATGCCTCATCGCCAGAACTTTCCAACAAGCACCAAGACATGGCTTGGCTGGTGGTGAGAAGGGCTCTGCCTGTGAGATCTTTTATGTACGCCCAGACTCTCAGCCGCACCACACGCTGCCATCGAAGTGGCTGCGGGGGGGACGAGACTGTCACACACCTCCTTCTGGAATGTGCCTTTGCGGAGGAAGTCTGGAGAGCAATGCAGTGGTGTTTGTCGAGGTTCATCCCGAGCACCGCAGTGATGCGGGACTCCGTGCTCTACGGCCTGTTCCCCGGGACGTACACAGAGACAAACATCCACTGTGCCTGGAGGATCATCAACTCAGTGAAGGACGCTCTCTGGGTGGTCCGAAACCTGTTGATCTTCCAGCTGAAGGAGTTCACCCTGACTGAGTGTTGGAGATTGGCACATTCCAAGGTCCAGGACTACTTGTTGAGGGACGCGCTGAAGCTTGGGGCAGCTGCCGCCAAGGCGCGGTGGGGTAAGACCACCGTGGAACATCTGCCTGCCCAAGAAGAACAGGGGGCCCATGCAGTCATTTGGGTTCTGCTGGCGCCTCCGCTCAATCTAATCGCACCAACCTGTAAATAGGTTGTTTCGATACGCAAAGAAATGGAATGTTTACAGATGTATGGCATGTCCAGTTGTATAGATCAAAATATTTATGAATAAAGTATATTTTTGAAATAAAAAAAATTGTATCTGACGTGAGCTGTGCAAGGTTACCTCCTGTTCCTCGGATGCTGCCTGGCCTGCTGCCCTTTTTCAGCACCACACTTTTCAGCTCTGGTCTCCAGCATCTGCAGTCCTCACTTTCTCCTACCTTATGAACTCTCCAATGAGCTCAGACTAGTACCTCTTTATGACAGGAGTTTATATCGCTAGCAGGTACCTAACTCAGCTAGGTATGTCCTTCTACCTGATGAATAGCTTAGGGCTTGTAGGAGTGATTAGTCAAGCATATACAGACCTGCCAATTAACTTTTCTTCCTTATGAATTATTGTCTTTTGTTCTTAATCTGCCTAATTAAGAACATGCAATGTTTTTGTCAAGTTTTGTTTAAAGGAAGCCACTTTGTATTAGTGCATCAGAGTAGCCTGCTGGGGGCACTTGAAGAGCTGGGACCCTACTCTCCTAGGTTATTAGGACCTAGTTAGTTTAGCTTATAGATATCATGTTATGTTGTAACAGTGATGCTATTGGTAAATAAAGGGGGGTGACTAAAATTAAGCTAATCTGTCTGTAAGAGGTTTTTTTTAATTCCAGACTTCCAAAGAGTAAGATCTCCAGGATGAACTAAGAGAGAGGCTTACAGGTCTGAGTCCATAAGGGATTCCCTGGGCCATCTCAAATCTATACTTTAACAACTGTTTAGCTGAACCAGTCCTTTGCACATTTGATATGTTCTTGTGCGTGACGTGGAACCTGCAGAATGCTTACTTATTATAAAGTAAGCCAACGAATAAGACTCCTTCCGCTAATTGGAGATGGCAGCAAGAATTACAGCTCCTCCTGACAATCGATGAGAGACTTGCAGGCTGATTGAAACTCGAGCCGTGGCTAGACCTAGATGCCTGCATTGGTGGCGTAGCATTCCAGACACCTTTAAGACTTTAACATGTTTTTCTTACATTTTTTTTCGAAAAAGAGCCAAAAAGGTGCTTATTGAAATTCTGGTTTTATAACCAAGATGGCACTGGAGAATGGAAACTTTGTACACTTTACACTGTACTCGTGTATTCTTTTACTTTGAGTTAACGTGACAATAAAATGTATTCTGATATAGTTTTGATTACCTAGTTTCATGCTTGCCAATGCTTTTAGTTCTGATCCTCACAGAATTTTGCAAATTGAATAGTTTCGTAACTATTTCCAGGAGGCATCATGCTCAAACATATGTGGATACGCACATTATTTTTTGATGTGATTTTTTTTGCATTTTAGAAGATCTTTTAAAAATTTTAAAATATATTTCAAAATTGCAAAAATAAAAGCCAAATTTGAATTTGGAGAATTCAACTTACCAGCCATTGCTCGCAGTCATTCTCCTTTTCTCATCCAATGCTGGTGAGACCAAGTGTAATGGCACAATTTCTCTCTGGATCAGATGTTGTGGCAATATAGGAGGAAAAGAGCCCTTCGATTTCTCAGTATGAACCAAACAGTTTGATAGGCAATTGGGGTGTTTCTGTAGTTGCATTACTTTTTAGATGCAACAAAATTACACATTTTGTTTAGATCAGATAATATTCATTGACATCGACTAAGCATTCTGGGAAATATTTTTCCTGGCAAACAATGTTATTTGTTAATATTCTGCCATATAAAGTCATAAATGGCATTAATTTGGCTCAGAATTTATGATTTTTTAAAACTCAAAGTATTAAATAATGTAAGTTTATTCACAAGTAAACATAAAATTTGTTCTAATAAGATTAAATTTGAAACTGAGATACTTAACAAAAGGTAAAGCTAATGCTAATTTCCTTTTTTACCACATATTTCTGCAACAGCACTTGTGTAGGTAGTGTTATGGACCAGGCCAGATCACCTCAAAATATTTCAAGGAAGTAGCCCATATCCTAACTTTGCTTATTGTTTTAAGCAGGTGTGGAGTAGATATTCCAGGAGTGATGCAACTGGCCCAACCACTTAGTTCAAAGTTTGTGTGAAGATTTGTAGCTTGGGTGCTCGTTTTTGTGGTTCTGTTCGCCGAGCTGGGAATTTGTGCTGCACATGTTTCGTCCCCTGTCTCGGTGACATCCTCAGTGCTTGGGAGCCTCCTGTGAAGCGCTTCTGTGATGTTTCCTCCGGTATTTATAGTGGTTTGTCTCTGCCACTTCTGGTTGTCAGTTCCAGCTGACTTGCAGTGGCCGGTATATTGGGTCCAGGTCAATGTGTTTGTATGTAGAATCTGTGGGTGAGTGCCATGACTCTAGGAATTCCCTGGCTGTTCTCTGTTTGGCTTGTCCTCTAATAGTAGTGTTGTCCCAGTCGAACTCATGTTGCTTGTCATCTGCGTGTGTGGCTACTAAGGATAGCTGGTCATGTCGTTTCGTGGCTAGTTGGTGTTCATGGATACGGATCGTTAGCTGTCTTCCTGTTTGTCCTATGTATAGGACATAGGACATGTCCATACAGCAAGAACATTTCTGAACTGACAGCCACTAGGACTTATAACAGCACACAAACCAACAGCCACTCTCAGACAACAACTCACCAGGACAAAGGACCCGATACCCAGCATGAGCAAAACCAACATGGTGTACAAAATCCCATGCAAGGACTGCACAAAACCCAGATTATCCCAATTTAATGATGCTGTTCCAAATTCTTGCATCAATCCCCATAAACACCCCTTGGCAAAATATGATAAAATCAAACACAGGATTTTACAGGAGGGATGTCAAAGAGAGAGAGATGGCAGAGAGATTCAGCATGGAACACCTTCTTCCATGTAGCTGTTCCTTGGACCCGCAGCCTCAAAACTGATTGACCGCTTGCTCTGAACAGCCAGAGTGCTAAAACCCAAACCAAACCTGAGAAATGCTGAGCTGGGAGAACTGGTCACTCCTCTTTCATTGTTTAAGTGTTTTTTTTAAAACTTAAAAACTTCAAGTAGATCAGGCCGACATTTCAGAACCGTGTCTGGTAAAATGGTTTTGAAAAATACCAAGAACAACACAACCTTGTTAAAGGAGCAGCATCATCATAGTAGGAACCTTGGCAATACTAATGTTTAAATTCAGAAATTTTTATAATCTAGAGCTATGTTTCTTCAATAATGGTAATCTTTCTTTTAGGCCTGAAATTATTAACCCTTTTTCTTCTATTGCTTTTGTGTTTTTCCCTTGTATATTAAAAATATCATGTCTGAGTCACTCAGATCATAAAATGATCAAGCAATGCAAAATTTCACTTGCCACCCCTCATACCTTTGAAAGTATTTTGCTAAAATGTGCAAAACAGAATATACTTTGTCTGTAACTTTTTTTTTAAAAAAGTTTTGTGATTTAGATATGAAAGAAGTGAAACTATCATGGTCATTCGAACAGATGAGACTTAACAAACAATCAAGATATTTTTCAATGTGTAATTTCAGTTACATCACACTGTAAACTTTTGCTATAAATTCTGTGTCTTACAATTGTGTACCCCACAATCAGCGGATGAAGGAGCAGTGCTCAGAAAGCTAGTGCTTCCAATTAAACCTGTTGAACTATAACCTGGTGTTGTGTGATTTTTAACTAGGTCTCAGAGAGCTGGCCACTCCCCTTCCATTGTTCCAACAGTTTTAAAGTTATTTATTTAAGCTGTTTTTAAGACAGTTTGACACCTCAGCCTTTACAAGCCCTCTTCAAAAAAAAGGACTAAAATAACCTTTGTAAAATGACATCATCATCATAGTTGCCACATGATAGTTCTCTGCTGTACAGTCTTGAAGAGGTTAAGAACTCTTCAAGGGCAGTGTGCCACAAGGAGGGGTGTTGGGTCCACTGCTTTTCATCATTTATATAAATGATTTAGATGTGAACAAAGGAGGTATGGTTAGTAAGTTTGCAAATGATACCAAAATTGGAGATCTAGTGGACAGCAAAGAAGATTACCTCAGAGTACAATGGGACCTTGATCAAGTGGGCCAATGAGCTGAAGCATAGGTAATTGTGAGGTGCTGCATTTTGGAAAGGCAACTCAGAGCAAGACTTATACACTTCATGGTAAGATCCTCGGGAGTGTTGTTGAACAAAGACTATGGATGTGCAGATTCATGATTGCTTGAAAATGGTCCAGGTAAACAGGATAGTGAAGAAGGTGCTTTGGTATGTTTGCCTTTATTAGCCACTATAGGAGTTGGAGGTCATATTGTGGTTGTACAGGACACTGGTTAGGCAATATTGCGTGCAGTTCTGGTCCCTTTCCTATCGGAAAGATATTGTGAAACTTGAAAGGGTTCAGAAAAGATTTGACTGCAGATGCTGGAAACCAGATTCTTCATCAGGATTCAGGCAGCATCCGAGGACAGGCAAAATCGACGTTTCGGGCAAAAGCCCTTCATCAGGAATAAAGGCAGAGAGCCTGAAGCATGGAGAGATAAGCTAGAGGAGGGTGGGGAGAGAGTAGCATAGAGTACAATAGGTAGGTGGGGAAGCTCTTCAACCATGTCCTGAAACAAACTCCACCTATCACCTTCATCTCCTTCCCCACCTACCTATTGTACTCTATGCTACTCTCTCCCCACCCCCACCCTCCTCTAGCTTATCTCTCCATGCTTCAGGCTCTCTGCCTTTATTCCTGATGAAGGGCTTTTGCCCGAAACGTCGATTTTGCCTGTCCTCGGATGCTGCCTGAATTGCTGTGCTCTTCCAGCACCACTAATCCAGATTCAGAAAAGATTTACAAGGATATTGGCAGTATTGGAGGGTTGGACAGTTTGAGTTATAGGGAGAGGCTGAATAGGCTGGAACTATTTTCCCTGGAGCATCGGAGGCTGAGAGGTGACCTTATAGGAGGTTTATAAAATCATGAGGGACACGGACAGGGTGAATAGCCAAGGTCTTTTCCCTATATGGGGAGTCCAGAACTAGAGGGCATATGTTTAGGGTGAGAGGGGAAAGATTTAAAAAGGGACCCAGCAGGTAACTTTTACACATAGAAGATGGTGCATGTATGGAATGAGCTGCTTGAGGAAGTGGAGGAGACTGGTACAATTACAACATTTAAAAGGCATCTGAATGGTTATATGAAGGGTTAAGAAGGATGTGGGCCAAATGCTAGCAAATGGGACTAGATTAATTTAGGATATCTGGTCAGCATGGACAAATTGAACCAAAGGGTCTGTTTCCATGCTGTACAGCTCTAGTGAATCTATCTCAATAGAGTCAATCATACATTTCCAATTTGTTTTAGTGGATCTCACCCTTGATGACATCAGCAACATGTAATTGAGACCATTATAATTTCTTGTCAAGTTCGGTAACTGCAGTTCTCTCTCATTGATACTTTTATTTCATCTTTTCCAAAGCTTCTACTGTTAATGACTTCACTTACTTTTCCATTTGAATTTTGTTTTCTTTAAATTTATAGATTTAAGCTGGAGAATTTTTATCTCAAAAGTTTTTATAGGAGATGGAATAGTGTTTACCATCTCAAAAATAAATTGAGCTTGCATTGGAAAATTCCTACATATAATTTCTTTCTTAACTGGTGAGATATCGGTGTCTCAACATTTGTGTGTTTCCAAATTATTGGTGCAGAAATAATTTTTATTGGACAGTGAGCTTTGTTTACTTTCTTTTTTATGAGGAAAATGTAGTCTGGCAGTGTTAATATTTCAAACGTGCTACAAAAGAGAGAGATGTTGGCAACGGTTTTTGTCTTGTTCACACTAGGAGAAATGCAAGAATGTCAAATTTCAAACAAACAATCATTACAATTTATACCTCAGGAGACTGGGTGCTGATTGGTTACATCCAATTCATCAGCCATGTTTTTGGAAGGAGCTTTTGAGATTTCAAACAGCTACCTGTATGCTTCAATCCACATCATGTTTTTTTCCCCTTTACATTCTAACTACAGTAGTGCCTCGACTTACGAACTTAATCCATTCCGGGACCCGGTTCGCGAACTGAATCAATTTTCCCATTGTTCGGATATTTCTGGAGTCTTGGAGGTTGGGGATGCCACAAGAAAACGATCCAGAGAAACTTGTTTTTTTCTTTGTTGCAGAATTTTCCGAAAATGGGACATCACATTGTCATTTAAAATGTTCACCTTCGGTCGTACCTTGAATTTTGTATGTATGTTGAAGCAAAATTTTACGTACAATCCTGTTCGTAAACCGATTTGTTCGTGAACGGGGTCGTTCGTATGTCGAGGCGCTACTGTACTCCATTGGACTCACTGGTCATCCCATGAAAGAGCTATCAATCCTGCTTTTAGCCCTTGATAGCAGGCCAGGCTAGAAACAGAGGTCTTCAGCACAGAAAAGACCTTTCAGCCCTCAAGTTTGTATCAGACAGTCAATAACAAGCACCTAACTATTTCAATCCCATTTTCCAGCATTTGATCTATAGTTTTGTATGCTTTGGCATCGCAAGTAGATATCCAAGTACTTATTAAAATGTCAGGGTTTCTGCCTCTACCATTCTACTAGGTACTTCCTATCACTCTTTTACATCTCTTCTAAACCTCTAGTCCTGTACTTTAAATCTATGCTTCCAAGGGAAAATGTTCCTTCCTGTATACTCTATGTATGGCCCTTACAACTTTATCCATCTGAATCATGTCCTCTCCTTAATCTCCTCTGTTTCAGGACAATAACCCAGGATATTCAATTGCTCTTCAAACAAAAAAAACCCGTCCAGCTGAGGCAAAATCCTGGCAAATCCCCTCTGCACCCTCTCCAGTGAATCACATCCCTCCTATATAATGTGAATTCAAGATTGTGCTGTGGCCTAACCAACAGTTTAGACAGTTGCCTCTTCTAACTCCAAAATCTCAGCTCATAAAGTCAATTGTCCCATATACCTTCTTAACCATTTTACGGACCTATCCCGCCATCTTCAGGGACTGGTGGACACGTACACCAAGGGGTCTCTGATCCTTGGTTCTTCCCAGGGTCCTACTGTTCAACATGTATTCCTTTCCCTCCTTTGTCCTCCCCAAGGCATCTCATGTTTATCCAGACTGAATTCCATTTGCCACCGATCAACCCATCTGACCAAGCAATCTATACCCCTCCTGTAATCTAAGATTATCCTCTTCACTATTTATCAACCCACCTACTTTCATATCCTCTGCAAACTTAGTGATCAATCTGCCTCTCTTCAGTCTAAATCATTTAAAGGTACCACAAACTGAAAAGGCCCCAACACCGATCACGGTGGAACTCCAATAGACAATTTTACAATTATAAAAACACTCCTCAATCATCACCCTCTGCTTCCTGCCATTCAGCCAGATGTAGATCCAATTTAGCAAATTTCCTCGAATCTCATGGGCTGTAAACTTCACTATCACTCTCCCATTTAGGACCCTATCAAAAGCTTTGTTGAAGTCCAAGTGGATTACATCAAAAGCATTGTCCTCAATTATACATCTGGTCACCTCTTTGACAAATTCAGTCAAGTTGGTCAGAGATTATCTCTTAAAACCATGCTGACTGTTCTCGATAAATCCTGGTCTCTCCAAGTGCAAATTAATTGTATCCCTCAGATTACTTCCAACAGTTTACCCACCATTGATATTATACTGACTGGCCTGTCATTTCCTGGTTTGTCCCTTCCTCCCTTCTTGAATAAAACACCACAATGGCTGTCCTCCAGTCCTCTGGTACCTCTATGGCCAGAAAGAAATTGAAAATTATTGGCAATGTCCTTGCTAATTTCCTCCCTTGTCTCACTCAACAACCTGTGATACATTTCATCCAGCCATGGAGATTTATCTACTCTTCAGCTTGCAAAACCACTCAGGACCTGCTCTCTGTCTATGCTAATTCCTTTTATTATATCAAAGTCCTTCTCTTTCATTTCTCTACCCAGATTGCTCCTCTGACTAGTAAGCACTAAAACAAAGGATTAATTTAGAACTCTACCTGTGTCCTCTGTCTCCATGTACAATTGGTCCTTAATGTGGTCCTTAATGATCCCTACTCTTTCCCTAGTTGTTCGGTTACTCTTAATGTATTTTCAAACGCACTTAGATTTATCCTTTGTTTCACCTGATATTCTCCTTTCTTGTCCCCTTTGTGCTCTCCTAATTTCCTTCTTAAGATCCCCCTTGCATATTCTGTACTCCAGTCAGGCATCTGCTGTTTTGACCTCTGTATCTGGCATAAGCCTTACTTTTTCTCTTCATCCAATCCTGTATATCCCTCAATTTCTAGGGTTCACTGGATTTGTTGGTCCGCTCTGTATTTTTCTTGAAACATCTTAGCCCTGCACTCTCCTTTTTTCCTTCTTGTATCCCATTGTTCTGACTCAGATTTGCCCGAAAGTATCTGCTCCCAGTCCACAATGGCTAAATCATATCTATCTTATTAAAATTAGCCTCTCAGTTTAGATCTTTGATTTCAGGCCCACCTTTGGTCCTTTTCCATGACAATCTTGAATCTAATAGTTATTATCGTTGTCTTCAAAATGCTCCCCCACTGATACTTGAACCAGTTGTTTGCTTTCATTACCTGTAATTAAGCCTAGGATCACCCTTTTGTACAATCTTCTACAGTAACCTCACGATGCTGCACTTCTCTAGCTTCCATCCTTAACATTAAAACAGTCATCCCCTACGGACAAGCCCTATGCATAGAAAGGATCAGTTCAATTGAGGAGGAATGCGAGACATCTGAAGGATGCCCTCATAAGATCAGAATATGATGTTCAACTCATCAGTCGCCAGTTCTGACATGCCACAACGAAAAACTATAATGACCCCCTCAGGAGACAGATACGGGATATGACCAATAGGGTTCCCTTTGTAATCCAGTACTTCCTGGGAACAGAGAAACCATGCCTTTGCAGCCTGCAACACATTATTGATGAGGATGAGCACCTCGCCAAGATCTACTCTACGCCTCCACTTCTCACTTTTAAACAACCACCCAACCTTAAACAAACCATTGTTCACAGCAAACTGCCCAGTCTTCAGGACATCAGCCACAACACCGTACAACCCTGTCAAGGCAACCACTTCAAGCCATGTCAGAGCGTCAACATGGATACTACCATTACATGTGTGGACACCACTCATCATGTGCGCAGCAGGTAGTCATGTGATCTGGCCAATGTTGTCTATCTCATACGCTGCAGGCAAGGATGCCCTGAGGCATGGTATATTGACGAGACCAAGCAGATGCTACAACGGATGAATGGACACCGCACAACAGTCGCCAGACATGGATGTTCCCTCCCAGTCAGGTAGCACTTCAGCAGTCAAGGACATTCAGCCTCAGATCTTTGGGTGACCGTCCTCCAAGGCAGACTTCAGGATACATAACAAAGCAGAGTTGCCGAGCAGAGGCTGATAGCCAAGTTCGGTACCTGTGAGGATGGCTTCAACCGGGATCTTGGGTTAATGTCACACTACACTATACACACACACACAAATACTCTCTTACACACGATCACACTCACGCAGACCCTCTCTAATATACGCTCTCTCAGATACACTCTTACAGGCATATACTCCATCACACTCAGGCGCACACTCTCTCTCTCTCTCTCTCTCTCTCATGCACACAAACATATTAGGTCGATGGGGTAAATTTGCATTTATAGATTTGTATTTGCACACACATTCAGTTTTGTTCAAAAAGCACACAATCTGTAGGCTATCAGTCCATGTGACATTTTATAAATTCCTACTTTGGAAATAGAACCAGTCTGACTCAAGGTGAGAATACAGACAGATTCTAACCTCACACCTTTAATGCATTGTCTGAGTGGAGATGTCACTTTTAAAAAAAAATAAAACCTCAAGTTGTCTTGGGAATGTGACTTTAAAAAAGTTCTGGGATTACATGTTAATGAATTGAAATTGTCTGAGTGGAGATGTCACTTTTAAAAAAAAAAATAAAACCTCAAGTTGTCTTGGGAATGTGACTTTAAAAAAGTTCTGGGATTACATGTTAATGAATTGAAATCCGCAACCCCATTCGAAATGATTAAAGACTTAACAGCAATTTGGTTTGTTCAATACATCACATCAGTTTACGACACTTTGATCTTTTACTCTAAATTCTGTGTCCTATGATTCTGTCCCATTAGCTATCTGAATAAAGAGCAGTGCTCCAAAAGCATGTACTTCCAAATAAATCTGTTGCACAGTAACCTGATGCTGTGAGATTTTTAACTTTGCCCAGTCCCGTCCAACACTAGCACCTCCACATCAAGAATCTTCTATGCACTAGTTTTAAAAAAAAACTTTCCGAGATTAATTTTAAGAATTGCACTCCCTCCAAACTTTTCACACTATGACTACCCTCGTTAATGTCATGGAAGCTGAAATGCCCTACTATCACCACCCGCTTCCGTTTACATTTCTCTGAAATTTGCCTTCTGCTTTTCTAGTTCGCTCTGACAGTGAGAAAGCCAACAATGTGATTGTTCCTTTTGGTTGTTAAGTTCTACCATGTGGCTTCATTCGAGAAACTTTTTAAGATATCATTCCGCCTTACTGCTGATTAATATGTGTTTGTTCACTGAGAAAGACAACTTCTCAACTAATACTCCCAAATGAATTCTGGTTTTGGAGTAATAGGACTGGTAACCACCACTGCTCAAGCTCTGTCATTTCTACACGTTCTGAACTATACTTACCCATTCATCCAGCAAAGTTTTCTGTTAAGTCAGGAGATAAAGGGAATAAATTCTTAAGGACACTCCTCACCAACAGGTTTTGGCTGAAATATTAAACTGAGGTCTTTAATGCCCTTTAAGTAGATGTAAAAGATCCCATAAAATGTTTGACACACACAGAGTCGAAGTGCGTGGCACTGGAAAAGCACAGTAGGTCAGGCAGCACCCGAGGAGCAGTAGAAACGATGTTTCAGGCATAAACCCTTCATCATGAATGCTGGGGGGAGGAAAGGGGCTGAGAGATAAATAGGAGGGTGGGAGTGGGGGAGGATAATTGTTATAGGTCAGTGGGGAGGGTGGAGTGGATGGGGGGGGAGAGGGGGGAAGGAAAATGGACACATATGACAGGTCAAGAGGGTAGTGCCGGGTTGGAGGATTGGATCTGGAATGAGGTGGCAGGATGGGATATTTGGAAACTAGTGAAGTCGATGTTGATGCTGTTTGAAGGGTCCTAAGGTGAAAGATGAGGCATTCTTCCTCCAGTTATTGGGTGGCTTGGATTTGGTGGTGGAGGCGGCCCAGGACTTTAATGCCTTGGGACCTTTCAACCGCATGGCATCAACACAGATTTCATTAGTTTCCAAATCTCCCCTCACCCAACCTCATCCTAAATCAAACCCTCCAATTCAGCACTGCCCCCTCGACCTGTCCATCTTCCTTCCCACAGACCTATCACAATTACCTCCCCATGAATCCACGTATCGCTTTCCCAGTTACCTTTCCTCCAGCCCCACACTATTTATCGTCTCTCAGCTCCCTTCCTCCTGCCCCCTCAAGTTCATGATGAAGGGCTTATACCTGAAATGTCAACTTTCCTGCTCCTCGAATGCTGCCTGGCCTGCTGTGCTTTTCCAGCGCCACGCTTTTCAACTGACTCTCCAGTATCTGCGGACTTCACTTTCTCCTACTTTTGAAGCACAGCAAAAGCACTCTCTTGACATCCAATCAATAATTGTACCTCAACTGACATTGTATAAAGACCTAAGACGTAGGAGCAGATATCAAGCATTTGATCTATTCAGTCCACCCCTCCATTCAAATGAGATCATGGTTGGTATGATAATCATCAACACCACTTTCCTGCCTTGTGGCTACAACCTTTAATTGCCTGACTGATTAAATATCTGTCCATTTCATCCTTGAATATACTTAAAAATCCATCCGGAAGACTTGACACCATCCAGGATAAAACAGTCCACTTGACTAGAATCACATCTACAATGACTTCCTCCAGCACCAACACTCAGTAGCAGCAATATGTACCATCTACAAGATGCACTGCAGAAATCCACCAAGGTTCCTCAGACAGCACCTTCCAAACCAACAAGCTCTTCTATCCAGGAGAACAACAGCAGATAATACATGGTAACCACTAAGTTCTCTTCTAAGTTAGTCATCACTTGTTGTCCTGACTTGTAAGTATATTGCTGTCCTTCATCGTTGGGTCAAAATCCTGGAATGATCCTCTCAAGCGACATTGTGGGTCTATCTACAAGAAATGCAGTGCAGTGGTTCAAGAAAGTAACTCACAACTACCTTCTTGAGGCAACTGGGTATGGTAATAAATGACACCCCAGCTAATGAAATCCACATCCCATGAATGAATCTTAAAACAAATACGTGAGCTGTTCTTCAACTCCAGGTACTATTCAGTCTAGTCACACAAGCATGGTGTCACAATTCACTGACATTTTGTCCTCTCCCCTGGACATAAAAGTTGCCTTTAACACCAGCTTAAGCTAGAGGACTGCAAAGAGCTCGCATTAATGCATCCCCTGAGCTTCCTAGATATGATGTTTCATATCATTAAGCTAGCATTGAAAGAGCTCAAGGCCAGTGCCACCAAGGATATTCAAGATAAAAATCACAACACCAGGTTAGTCCAACAGGTTTATTTGGAAGCACTAGCTTTCAGAGACCTGTCCTACCTGCCAATCTTCCTTCCCACCTATCCGCTCTACCCTCCTCTCTGACCTATCACCTTCATCCCCACCCCCATCAATCCATTGTACTCTTTGCTACCTTCTCCCCAGCCCCACCCCACCCATTTATCTCTCCACCCTGGAGGATCCCTGCCTTCATTCCTGAAGAGCTTTTGCCCGAAACGTCGATTTTCCTGCTCCTCAGATGCTGCCTGACCTGCTGTGCTTTTCCAGCAGCACTAATCTAGACTCTGCTCTTTCATCAGGCTGGACTATAACCTGGTGTATGATTTTTAACTTTGCACACCCTAGTCCAACACTGGCACCTCCAAATCGAGGATATTTAAGATGACAATAATGAGCGACTACCCACTCAGCCTCATCTTAGGATGAAGTGGAAGCTTCAGTTGGTGAGACCAATTGTCCCTCTTTCCTCCTTAATAATGCTCCCGATCCTTCGCTCATCTCAATCCTTTTTTATAGAAATGTAGACAGATTGGATGATGTTTGGATGATGTTACCGAAGGACAATATGCAGGTGAAAAAATTGGGGAAAGGGTGTGTAACAATTATGGTCACAGAAGGCCATTCAGTCTACCCTATCCATGCTGATCAAAATGTGAGATCTAGTCCTATCCCACTTGCCCTGCAAATTACAGCATTTAAAATGAATGTCCAACTACTTTTTAAATATGATCAGGGTTTAAAAAGGGAGTTTCAGAAATTCACCACACAGCAGCTGAATAAAATAATGCTCCTCAATTCCCCTTTTATCCTCTACAAAAGATGTTAATTCTATACCTGCTTGTTGAGTCTCTACTAATAGAAACAGTTCACACTATGTCAAGACCTCAATAATTTAGTACACTTCAATTAAATCTTTTCTGCCAACAATCCTATCCCTCATTTCCCTCAGATTAAAAATCTATTAATCCTAGCCATGTGTGGATAGAATTATGGATAATCCAAAACCTCTCCAATGCAGAATTGAAAGTGTACACAACTCTGACTGCAGAAATTTATCCTCATTTCACTGAAATAATTGTCTTTTCCCCAGACTGTGACTCCAAGTTCTAGAATTTCCAGTCAAAGAAACAACTTCTCAAGGTCTTCCTGGTCAGGGCACTTCAGTGTCTTGAATGCTTCATTGGGGTTATCTCTCATTCCTCTAATATCATAGACTTATAAGCATAGTTTCCTCAGGTTCTTGTCATCGGACAGCCACTTCACACTAGAATGAGTCGAGTTGACCATTGTTGGGCTGCCACCATTGACAAATATCCTTCTTTAAAACATGGGAAATCAGGAGTATTAGGGGTCATCAAAGCTACATGAAATTCTATTGAAATTTCCTTGCCATAATGACTACCATGCCATTTAGCTTCCTACATGTTTGCTGTGTCTGTATGCTGAGCTTCTGTGTTCTTTGTTGAAGGATATGCAATTTTTTCTGAAAACCTACATTTCAAAACCAAAATCTGATTTTCTATTCTTCCTACCAAATAAATACTATTTTTTCCATAATTTTCCACAGCATTCTCTGTCACCTAAAGTGTGGCACTGGAAAAAGCGCAGCAGGTCAAGCAGCATCCGAGATGCAGGAGAGTCAACGCTTCAGGCATAAGCCCATCAGGAATGACGATGCGCCACACGTTTTGATCTCCAACATCTGCTGTCCTCACTTTCTCCACTTAATGACTGTCTATTTGTAGTCACTTTCTTTTCTCCACTTGGCTTTCAATCCCTCCTAACTTTGTATCAGCAGCAAAATTGGCACTATCATTCTCAGTTTGAGGACTGGTCACCAGACCTTAAACATTAACTCCTTCTCTTCACAGATGCTGCCAGATTTGCAGAGCTTTTCCAGCAACTTCTGTTTGATTTTTATTCTCAGTCTCATTGTGTAAGTCATTAATATAGACTGTAAATAATATAATAAGACTATAAGACATTACAGAAGTAGTTCATTCAGCCCATTCAATCATATCATGACTGATCTGATAATCCTCAACTTCACTTTCCTGTCTTCAATGACCAAGCCTCAACAGCCCTCATGGGTAAATAATTCCACAGATTCACAATCCTCCGAGAAGCAATTCCTCTTCGTATCTGTTTTAAAGTGCACTATTCTGAGATAATACCCCCGGTCCCGGACTCTTCCACAAGGGAAGAGAACCTTTCTGCATCAACCCTGTCAAGTTCTCAAAGAATCTTTATGTTTCAATAAAATTGTCTCTCATTCTTCTATATTCCAATGAGTATAGGCCCAGTCTACTTAACCTATTCCTCATAAAGCAGGCCCTCAAATGTCTTTGGATTGTCTTCAGTACCAGGATATCTTTCCTTAGGTAAGGGGCCCAAAACTGTTCACAATATTCTAGCTGTGGACTGACTCTTTGAAATATAGTTTTTAAAATAAAACATTCTGCTGACCCAGACTTGGTGTAGGATAAACAGCTTGAAAAATCAGCAAGAATAAAGAATATTCAACTTAGGTTTCATACATATGTACATATTCACACTGACACTGCTGTTTGGATGATGTTACCGAAGGACAATATGCAGGTGAAAAAATTGGGGAAAGGGTGAGTAACAATTATGGATTTTTTTTTAGGAAACCAGAGATAGTGATTCAAAAGCAAAAACATAAGCCAATACAAGTGATTTTGTTGCAATGGTGGACAAATAAAAATGGAATCAACCATAGTGAAGAGATGTTGAAGGAGGATAGCATCGTCAACTACATAAAAGGACCAAGGCAGGCCCTGAAGGATAAGGAGAAAACATTTAACTTTGACCTGCAGAAAACCTCATGATTGCTAGACACTTTGCAATAGGAAAAAAAATGTCAAATCTGACATTACTTTCAGTTTGTGCATTTAACTGTTTTCTGATTAGTTTCTGCAGAATGCATTTACAGGGTAACACACAAATCTATGACCAGGAATATCATGGTCGCAATTGGAAATCAGTTTGTTGGACTGTTTGGTTACAAAATAGTGAAACTTACTACAACTGAATTTCCGATAGTTTGGTCTTACTGAGCCCCTATTTCCATCACAGGGCCGCGGCTAGCCCCACCCTTCCCCCATATTCATCACACAATTCATCAATCACCTGATGAAGGAGCGTCACTCCGAAAGCTAGTGTGCTTCCAATTAAACCTGTTGAACTATAACCTGGTGTTGTGTGATTGTTAACTTTGTACACCCCAGTCCAACACCGGCATCTCCAAATTATGTCCATCACAGGGCAACTGCTAGCCCCGCCCATCCCCATCAAGAGGGTCACGGCTAGCCCCGCCCATCCCCTATCGCCATCACAGGGACACGGCTAGCCCCGCCCTTCTCCCCATCTCTATCGCAGGCCCACTGCTAGCTCCGCCCATCCTCCAATTCGGGGCCGCTGTTAACCCCGCCCATCCTCATCACGTCCCCCGCCACGTCCCTCCCTCCCACCCGCGGGTCGGGCCCGGCCCCGCCCCCTCCCCCTCGCGCGCCGACAGTGCCCGCGCCTTGCCGTGAACTTTCATGTTGTTTTGTTGTTCCGGCTGGCGGGGTTCTCCATTAACCGCAGCAGCTCCTCCTCCACCCCCACCCCCCGGTGCCTGCATCAGCGGGAGCGCTCGCCGAGCGGTTTAAATGTTTTTTCTGGAGGAGGGTGTCACCCTGTGGAGCGAGTTCTCAGGCTGGAGGCCGCTGCTGCTCGTCATGCTGCTGGTGGTCGGGGCCTTTATCGTGGCCTTCGTGCTGCTCCTGTACATGGTGTCGCCGCTCATCAGCCCCAAGCCCCTCAAACTCAACGGATCGCACGTTGTGGTGAGTGAGGTGGGATTAAAAAAATCCCTATCTCTCCCCCCCCCCCTTCTCCCCGGGGGCAACGGGCCGCTCGGCCCCCCCTCCCGTGTGTGTGTGTGTGAAGGTTGGAGAGGCCTGCGGGCTGTGTGTGTGGTGGGATGGGTGTGTGTGAGGGGAGTTGACTGGACCTGTGTCTATGGGAGGGTGGGGTGGACGGGCAGCAGCGGCGGCGGCGGCAGCGAGTTCTTGAAGCGGGTGATGGGGGGGGGGGAGGAGGAAAGGTTACAGAGCCTAATGGGTTGGAGGGGAGTGAGGGAATGGGCAGCAAACTCCACCCCAAGTCTTGCTGCATGTGCATCCCTTACACACTCTGGACCAGAGCTGTAGAGGCTCAATAATAACAACACGTGCTTCAGGTGCAGCTTATAAATATGTTCCATGTCTTAACAAAGCTGTTTCAAATTATTACTTCTCTGCTCACCCTTTGCACCATTATTGTCGCCTCACTGATTAATTTTATGTATCGTTAATAAGCAGATTGGTGTTTCCCTTTATTTATCTTTAAAAATATGGAGCTGTATTTTTCCCCTTCTGCTTCATGAATCTCTTGCTGACTTCTCCCATCAATTAACTTCCTGTCATTATAGGTCTAGGTAAAGGTAAAATTGTCATAATCCCAGAGGACCATCGGGTTCCTTTCTCATCAAGACACATGACAACTGGTATGTTTAACCTGAAGGTCACTGCGCCTCAGGCAAGTGGTGAGGTTGAGATGGAAGGACTTTCATGGTGTGGGAATTGGACTCTTGCTATTGATGTCACTACCACTTCATAAACCAGTCATCTAGCCCACCAGACTACCTTATTACTCGCATAATTTGTGTGAGGGTGATAGGACCTCCTGATATCTTCCTGCTTTGTTTCGCCTTCTGCATATTAAAAATAACGAAGTCTATGCTTTGTATTTGTTTACATGGAAGCCATGATGTGGAGGACCCAGTTTTGGACTGGGGTGGATAGTTTGCTCCTGTCGGGCTTATCACACCTTGTTGGACCCTGAAGTGTCTTGTTGTTTTGATACATTTCTTCTTCCCAGAGGAGGAAGTGCTGGATGTCTTGAAACACATAAAAGTGGATAAATCCCCAGGACCTGATTAGGTGTACCCTAGAGCTCTGTGGGAAGCGAGGGACGTGATTGCTGGGCCCTTGCTGAGATTTGCATCATTGGTAGTCACAGGTGAGGTGCCGGAAGACTGGAGGTTGGCTAATGTGGTGCCACTGTTTAAGAAGGGTTGTAAGGACAAGCCAGGGAACTATAGACCAGTGAGTCTGACGTCAGTGGTTGGCATGTTTTTTGGAGGGAATCCTGAGGGACAGGATGTACACATATATCTGGAAATGCAAGGACTGATTAGGGATAGTCACCATGGCTTTGTGCGTGGGAAAGCATGTCTCTCAAACATGATTGAGTTTTTTGAAGACGTAACAGAGGATTGATGAGGGCAGAGCTGTGAACGTGATTTATGTGGACTTCAGTAAGGCGTTCGACCAGGTTCCCCATGGGAGACTGGTTAGCAAGGTTAGATTTTGTGGAATACAGGGATAACTAGCCATTTGGATACAGAACTGGCTCAAAAGTAGAAGTGCTGGTAGTGGGTTGTTTTTCAGACTGGAGGCCTGTAACCAGTGGAGTGCCACAAGAATTGGTGCTGGGCCCACTACTTTTTGTCATTTATATAAATGATTTGGATGTGAGCGTAAGAGGTACAGTTAGTAAGTTTGCAGATTACCCCAAAATTGGAGGTGTAGTGGATAGCGAAGAAGGTTCCCTCAGATTACAACAGGATCTTGACCAGATGGACCAATGGGCTGAGAAGTGGCAGATGGAGTTTTAGATAAATGTGAGGTGCTGCATTTTGGGAAAGCAAATCTTAGCAGGGTTTATACACCTTAATGGTAAGGTCCTAGGGAGTGTTGCTGAACAGAGACCTTGGAGTGCAAGTTCATAGCTCCTTGAAAGTGGAGTCGCAGGTAGATAGGATACTGAAAAAGGCATTTGGCATGCTTTCTTTTGTTGGTCAGAGTATTGAGTAAAGGAGTTGGGAGGCCATGTTGTGGCTGTGCAGGAGATTAGTTAGGCCACTGTTGGAATATTGCGTGCAATTCTGGTCTCCTTCCTATCGGAACGATGTTCTGAAACTTGAAAGGGTTCAGAAATGATTAACAAGGATGTTGCCAGGGTTGGAGGATTTGAGCTATAGGGAGAAGTTGAATAGGCTGGGGCTGCTTTCCTTGGAGTGTCAGAGGCTGAGGGGTGACCTGAGAGGTTTATAAAACCATGAAGGGCATGGATAGGATAAATAGACAAAGTCTTTTCCCTGGGATGGGTGAGTCCAGAACAAGAGGGCATTGGTTTAGGGTGAGAGGAAAGATACAAAAGAGACGCAACGGGCAACTTTTTCACGCAGAGAGTGCTATGTGTATGGAATGAGCTGTCAGAGGATGTGGTGGAGGCTAGTACAATTGCAACATTTAAAAGGCGTTTGGATGGGTATATGAATAGGAAGGGTTTGGAGGTATATTTGCCAGGTGCTGGCAGGTGGGACTAGATTGGGTTGGTATATCTGGTTGGCATGGACAAGTTGGACCATGCTGTACATCTCTATGACTCTGACATTTCTGCACTGAGTTCTTTGCATTTTAATTTATCAATTTCTTGTCAGTACAGAAGTTTTTAGCAAAGTTCAGAGCCTTTGATTTAAAGTAAAATGTCTGTCAAGCTATACTTGATTGTTTTAGTAACAAAGCATGTTAGATTAATTTTTTATTTCCTACCCCAAAAGAGTATCCTATCTCCTGAGTTGAGTTCAAATTCAAAATGAAAGGATAATACTTTGAGAGAGTTTTCATCTTGCAAAAATTATTATTTATACATCACAAATGTTATAGATTTTGTGGTGTCACACTCGTGACAGGTACATCTAATAGCTGTTTCAAGGTCTTGAAACTTTAATACATTGTTTAAAGAAATGCAATGGAATAACTTGGTCAAATGTAAATTCTGTAATCAATGCCCTAATGATGTTGAAATAATGTATTTCCTGGAGTAGAGCATTAATAGCACTTCACAGTAAAATATAACTAATTCCCTGATCACTTTGAAATTAAAGCAATCTGATGGTTTTAAAATTGTCTTGTGAATGATGTTTTGTCCGTCACTCTTGTATTGCTGTCATACAGCAATTTGACTGGCTAACCATGTTCATTATTACTTGGGGCCCAAATCTGAAATCCATTTGCCATTGTTGTCTTCACTGTTCACTTGTCTGATTTCACTCGTGAGCTTACCCATGTTCTCTTCGAGGAGAAAGTGAGGTCTGCAGATGCTGGAGATCAAAGTTGAAACTTTATTGCTGGAACAGCACAGCAGGTCAGGCAGCATCCAGGGAACAGGAGATTCGACGTTTCGGGCACAGGCCCTGAAGAAGGGCCTGTGCCCGAAACGTCGAATCTCCTGTTCCCTGGATGCTGCCTGACCTGCTGTGCTGTTCCAGCAATAAAGTTTCAACTACCCATGTTCTCTGACATTTTCACTCTCTTAGGAAGTGTGTCTCTGTGTGTCTCTGTGTGTCTCTGTGTGTCTCTGTGTGTCTCTGTGTGTCTCTGTGTGTGTGTGTCTCTGTGTGTCTCTGTGTGTCTCTGTGTGTCTCTGTGTGTCTCTGTACATTCAGCGGGTCAGGCAGTGGGTTAATGGAAACAGAAACGGGTAACATTTCAGGTCTGTGAATAGGTGATCAGTTGGGGAATCAAGAGTTAGGTGAAAAGGACAAAGTGGGCATGAGTAATGTCTGAACAGCCATGTTCCTCCTGAATGATCGAGTGGGCTCAAGGGGTCGAATGGCCAACTCCTGTTTCTATTTCTTATGGACATTCTTGTTCTGCTCCTTGGGGAGGGAAAGCATTGCCTCCAAAATCTCATTGGACAATTGATAGATGCCTCTGCTCCTATTCATTATCTGGTTCCTGACCTGTTTAGTAATTGTCCACATCTCTAACAGCAAGTACTGAATTTTCATTCCCTGATGGAACAGCCACCTCTATTAACATTGTGGGTGCCCTACACTAAACTGTGTTCCAGAGGAACCTCGATTATCCGAAGGACACGGCGGGGAGTATTTCATTCGGTTAATTGAATGCCGGAGAATTGCGTGCTACATAACATAGACAAACATCTGGATCCTGCAATCATGTTCGGATAATCCAAACTTAATTGAATGCCGGATAATTGAGGTTCCTCTATATATAGCTGTTAACTGCCAGATGTATCAGATTTGATGCTTTTTGAGCTCAGCAGTCAGATTTTCTTGTTTGTTCTTGTCCTCCATTAAAAATCTGCACTATCTCAAATTTGTCTTTGCAACAGTTTCATTAATATTTGTCCCCTTGATCCTGCCCTTCACTTTTTTAGAAACTTCAATTATTTCCTTTTTACACCCCAAAACCAACTCCAACTGCCTTTACTGTGTGAACTTAATTCATTTGCTCAATGAAATTAACCCACTGTCTGAAGAGTACCCAGTTAACTCTAATTCAGTGCTATGCAAATAGACTTGAGTAGACATGAGCACATGTCCCTTTTGGCAGTTGCTCCCTGACTGAGGTGGAGGCCTTAAATCCTGGGTGTGATACTCTTGCAGTAGGATAGCCATGCTTTAAGTAAAAGATAATTGGGTGTATGTCATCAAATCTTTCAATTATTTCAGGTTCTGTCTGTGAACTGTTGTTGATCTATATTGCTGAGTTGTATCTGTTCTTTGTTCACGTGCTGTGCCTGGGTGGCATCTGTGTGCAAGTCGCACAGCTTAATTGAACCACTGCTGTTCATATCTCAAAACTTGAAATATGTTTTTACCATATTTATATTAAGCTTGGAAAATCCCTTTTATAATCTACTGAATTTCAGAATTGGATGCTCCCTATTGCAACCAGACCAATCAAAGCAACTCTTCAGTTCATTAAATTTGACCCTGTAAAATGCATGGTGGAAAGATACTGCTGTAGTCCTACTCCTTGTATGATTCAGGTTCTCAGTGAAGTACTTTCTGTACCTTGAAATGTAGAAGTGGTGCTTTTTAATTTTATTATTTTCATTCAGTTTTACCCTTTAAAAACATTTCTCTCAACCTGCTGAATTTGTTTATCTATTTTTATAATGTTGTTACTGTTCATATGTTTTTACCATAATTACTCAGCCTTTGTAGAAATGCTTTGATGCATTGAAATTCAGCCTTTAGGGTAATTTTGAATAAGGTATTATAACAAGATACAGTTACAGATAGACAATCCTTTACCAAAATCCTTGGGGCCAATTGTTTTTTGGAGTTCGGAAATAAATTACATTTTCACAGTGAAATAAAAAAAACTTACTGAACAGATCCATGTGTGACTAGTACGAGCGCTAAGACACAATTAATGCCTGCCAGTGCTGGGTCATTGCGACCACATCACATCTGAGTGACGTGGGGTCGAGTTGGTGTGAAGTTAGATTAAATTACTTAGTGTGGAAACAGGCCCTTCGGCCCAACAAGTCCACACTGACCCTCCGAAGAGCAACCCACCCAGGCCCACTCCCCTACATTCACCCCTTCACCTAACACTGCAAGAAATTTAGCATGGCCAATTCACCTAACCTGCACATGTTACCTATGTTATGATTTCCTTACTGTTGCCCTTTCTAGAGCCTAATCTTGCCAATAGTATGGACATTTTCTTGCCTGTTTCAAAACTGCTGTCACAATATTAAAACTTTGAAGCTTCAACAGCGTGTCTTTTTTCAGCAGTCCTCAAACTCATAATTTCTTCTTTTCATAAGCATGCCATTGCCAGCTAACTCCACATGTACCTTTCATGTTACTTACAATGTATGTGTTAAATTTCCTCAAATTGAGTTTGTAGTGGAATGAATCCACCTGAGTCAACAGCAATAATGGTTTACTGTCCTCCTTAACCATTGATGTCTCCAACTTTGACATTTAGCTCCTCCATCCACCTCAATGACACCATGATCTTTACCTCCTCTCTGAAATGCCATGCACACATTGTCCACATCTGCCCTTTGTTTATTCAATCTGCTCTAATTACCTTCCATGTTATGTAACTTTGAAGTGATTTTTGAGTAAAACATTCAACTGAGGCTTAAAATTTAAATTATTTCACGAGTATTGCATTTTGGTACAACAAACAAGGGTAGGGCTAGTACAATTAACGGTAGGACCTTGGGTAGTGTTGAAGCACAGAGGGACCTAGGAGTTCAGGTACATAATTCGTTCAAGTTTGTGCCACGTATGCAGAGGCTGGTTAAAAAGGCATTGGCACACTTCCCTTTGTAATTCCGCTCTTTTGAGTATAGCAGTTGGGAAGTAATGTTGAGGTTGCACAGGACACTGAGGCCTCTTCTGGAATACTGTGTCCAGTTCTGGTTCCCCAATTATGGGAAGGATATTATTAAGGTAGAGAGGATTCAGAAGAGATTTACCAGGATTTTGAAGGTTTGAGTTATAGACTGAGCATAGGAGTTTGCACGGATACCTTGTAGAAGTTTATAAGGTAATGCGGGGTATCAGTAGTGTTAATGGTAGTTGCCTTTTCCATAGGATGGGGATTTCAAGACTAGAGGGAATATTTTTAAGGTGAGGGGTGAGAGATTTAAACAAAAAAGACATCCAGTGTAAATTTTTTTTCATGGTTCGTGTGGGATGAACTTTGAGAAAATGGTCGATCTCGGTACACTTGCAATGTTTGAAAAACATTTGGATAAGTACATGACTAGGAAAGGTTTGGACGGATAGGGGGCCTGGAGCAGTAGGTGGGACTAGATTAGTTTGGGATTATGTTCGGTATGGACTGGTTGGACTAAAGAGCCATACAGGACAGAAACAACCCTATCAGAGAACTTCCCTGCGCAACATTTCCTCATAACCAAAATTGCAGAAAAGCAGATAGCAAGATGTCAGGTCATTCAATGTATCTGTTTATATGCACACAGTAACTATTTTAGGACATTGCTGAAAGACATGATCAGCTGATAGAAGCTTTTTTCCTTTAAAAAAAATAATAAATTTTTGAAACACTTTCTTCTCGAATTTCCAATCTTTGTGTATTTTAACTAATCCACATCTCTCTGGCCTGGGTCTACTTTGGACACACACTGTTCTTGTCCTCATTCACTTCTACAGCCTCACCATATTTTGTTAGGTAAAATATCTTTCAGTCACTTCTCCCATCTTGCACCTTGCATGGGTTTTGATTGCTATACTCTTTCTTTCTCCTCCTTTCCAAAATAAAAAGCTGTACTTTCAATCATAGTATCTCCGAGAGAGAACTAAATGTAAAATATCTCGTTTTGCAGACAACACAAAACCGGGTGGATGGAAGCAGCAGAATGTTTGTGTGATTTGGACAAATTGGATGAGTGGACAAATGCATGGCAGATACATCATAATATGGATACATGTAAGATTATCCACCTTTTGGTAGCAAAAGCAGGAAGGCAGATGTCAATATTGCAATCCAACCCCCCCCCCCCCCCCCCCTTCCCTGACTGCCCTCTGCCAGTTGCTGCAAGTAAGCATGCAGGTGCAACTGGCAGTGAAGAAGGCAAATGATGCATTGGCCTTCATGCTGAGAGTATAAGAGCAAGGTGTATTGTTGGACTTGTTCAGGGCCTTGGTAAGACCATTCCTGAAATATTGTTTACAGTTTTGTTCCTCAGATAAAGGAAATCAATGTTCTGGTTATGGAGGAGTTCAACAAAGGTTAAGCACTTTTGATTCCTAGGTTGGCAAGACTAATATATGCAAAGAAACTAGATTAGTTAGGGTTATATTCACTGGACTGAAAATAAAAAATGCTGGAAATCACAGCAGGTCAGGCAGCATCAATTATGATCTCATCAAATGGTGGAACAGGCTTGAGGGGCAGAATAGTTTACTCCTGTTCCTGTTTTAGGAGAAAGTGAGAACAGCAGCAATACTAATTGTATGAACAGTAATAAACCTATTGAATGATGGTGCAGGCTTGAAGGGCCAAGTAGCCTCTCCTTTCTTATTTTCTATGTTTCTTTGAAACACCTGTCCAAATCATTTTGCTTTATAAAAGAAATTTGTCTTCAATTTTTTTTCCCCTACTTCTTTCACGTGGCACTTTATTTTATAATATTGTGTAGTAAGGCACTCATTTTTAATAATGAATATACGATGAACACATTGGAAGCACCAAGAAACCAACTGGAGGAGGAAAGCATCTGCATTCTCTAAGCCTCCTGGAGGAAGCAGTGCTGTTCATTGAGTGGGTCACTGCCAAGCCTGTGGCCATTGGCAAGACAATCTTCTGAAGATGAAAATGATCTGCACAAATTCTCATCACAATGATAGGAAAAATGTCTTCAATTGGTTAGCAAGGTTACATCATGTGCAATACAGGGAGAACTGAACATTTGGATACAGAACTGTTCGAAGGTAGTAGACAGAGGGTGGTGGTGCAGGGTTGCTTTTCAGACTGGAGGACTGTGACCAGCAGTGTGCTGCAAGGATCGGTGCTGGGTCCACTGCTGTTTGTCATTTTTATAAACAATTTGAATGTGATCATAGGAGGTATAGTTAGTAAGTTTGCAGATGACACCAAAATATTTGCTGTAGTGGACAACGAAGAAAGTTACTTGAGAGTACAATGGGATCTTGATCAGATGGGCAGGTGCACTGAGGAGTGGCAGATGGAGTTGAATTCAGATAAATATGAGATGCTGCATTTTGGAAAGGTAAATCAGGGCAGGATATATACACTCAATGGTAAGGTCCTGGGGAGTGTTGCTGAACAGAGACCTTGGAATGCAGGTTCATAGCTCCTTGAAAGTGGAGTTGCAGGTAGATACAATAGTGCGGAAGGCATTTGGTATGTCTCCCTTTTATTGTTCAGAGTATTGAATACAGGAGTTGGGAGGCCATGCTGTTGCTCTACAGGACACTGCTTAGGCCATTGTTGGAACACTGCAGTTGAGGACTCCCTGCTACGGGAAGGATGTTAGAAAACTTGAAAGGGTTCAGAAAAGATTTACAAGGATGTTGCCAGTGTTGGAGGGCTTGAGCTATAAAGAAAGGCTGGATAGGCTGAGGCTGTTTTTACCCTGGAGCGTCAGAGGCTGAAGGGTGGCCTAATAGAGATTTATTAAATAATGAGGGGCATGGATAGGGTGAATAGCCAAGGCCTTTAGGTGAGTCCAAAACTAGAGAGCATAGGTTTAGGGTGAGAGGGGAAAGATTTAAAAGGGACCTAAGGGGCAACGTTTTCACAAAGGGTGGTGCGTATTTGGAATGAACTGCCAGAGGAAGTGGTGGAGGCTGGTACAGTTGCGACATTTAAAAGGCATATGGATGGGAATATGAATAGGAAGGGTTTAGAGGGATATGGGCCAAATGCTGGCAAATGGGACGAGATTAATTTAGGACACCTGGTGGGCATGGAAGAGTTGGACCGAAGGGTCTATTTCCCTACGACTCTATAGTTAGTGATCTTAGTGTGCCTATATGTCAGTCTTTCAATGTATTAGGGCAGGTGGATAATGTGGTTAAGAAGGTATATGAGATACTTACTTTTAGCTGAGGTATGGAGTTTAAAAGCAGGAATGTTATGCTGGAATTATTAAAAAGTGGTTAGAGCACAGTTGGAGTATTATGTGCTGTTCTAGAATCCACATTGTCGGAGAGATATGATAGCACTGGAGAAGGTGCAGCGGAGATTTACCAGAAGGCTGCCTGAGCTGGAGAATTTAAATTATATAATTGGACAGATTGGTCTTTTCCTTAGACCAGATATGATTGAGCTGCATGAAGTTAAGAGGGGCATAGATAGATAGACAAGAAGAAACATTTCCTGTAATGGAGGGATCAATGACCAGGAAACATAAATTTAAGGTAAGAGGCAGAAATTTAGAGATGAGGAAAACACCTTTTCACCCAGAGGGTTGTGCGGATCAGGAATTCACTGCCTGTAAATGTAATAGAGGCAGAAACCCTCATTGCTTTAAAAAGGATTTAGACGTGCGCTTGCCAAGGCAAGCGAGTCTGAGTCATGAGCTGGAAAAGTGTGCTTACAAGAATTAGTTGATTGTTTTGACTAGTGTGGACATGATTGACAGAAGAGCCTTTTTCTATGCTGTGAGTAAGGTGAATTGCCAAGGTCTTTTCCTCCAGTAGGAAAATCCATATCTAGTGGGCATAGCTATAAGGTGAGAGGGGAAAGATTTAAGAGACCTGCGGGGCAAACTTTTCACACAGGGTAGTGCATATATGGAATAACCTGCCAGAGGAAGTGGTAGAGGCATGTACAATTAAACATTTAAAAGGTGTTTGGACAGGTGCATCGTTAGAAAAGGTTGAGTGATTATGAGCCAAATGTAGGAAACCTGGTCAGCATGAACAAGTTGGGCCAAAAGGTCTGTTTCTATGATTATGACTCATGTTAATTAGTTCCGTTACAATGGTAAACAGATGCATTGCTTAATGTTTGTTGGACAAATCATCTTCAGAAATGTATACTTTTACCATTCTGCAAGTGTTGTAAACACAAGCAAAGATGTCCATGTAAACCTAAAGAAGAAGGATAAACAGTAAAGAAGAAAACTGAACAATTTGTGCACGCACATTGAATAGATTCCAACAAGTGTTACAACATTTTAGACCCCCTTCCCATTTTAATATTCTGCAATGTGAAATTTCAGTTTCTAGGTGGTAAATTTGGTCTAATTTGCTGCAAGTCTGCAGAATAATAAATATGTTGGCAACAGAAAAGTGAAATGACTTGTATATAGAATGTATCTTGAATCAGAATCTTGAGCAATGCTGTTTCTAATTACTGTGATTTTTATTTTAACCATGCAGGTGACAGGGGGATCAAGTGGTATTGGGAAATGTATTGCAATTGAGTGCTTCAAGCAAGGTGCATTTATAACTTTGGTGGCTCGGGATGAGGTATGTGATTGAATCAGTTAATTGAAGCATGACTAATGTACTTTCATTTTGTGAATCTCTTGTATTGAGATTGAATTAATTTGTGCCTTAAATCAAACTGTCTGAAAGGTTGAGAACGAAGAATTTTGTTTGACTTGACTTTTTGTGTTCTGTTTGGTACATAGTTACAAAATAAGAATCTCTACACATTTTTACTCAACCTGTTCAAATGTTTTAACATACCATTGGAAAGGTGGGACTTGAACCCAGGCCTTCTCGACCAGAGCTAGGGAACTACCATTGCACAACAAGAATCCCCACCTTGACATTTTCAATATTGAAAAATATTTCAGTGTTACATCTGCATACACAATCCAGATATACAGGGTGTATTTTCAAGTTACTGAACAGATTGTTATAGAGATCGAACCCCTCTGCTAATTAAAGCTAAAATACCCAAAAAAGCTTGCCCCTCAATCTACTAAAAGTGGGTAAGTGAAAGCATTTCCTGATTTCTACTATTTAAAGAAAAAAAACCAATTTATTTTCCTAACTTAGTGAACAGTAAACAAACACGTAACAAACCTGAGCCCCTTTTTTTTCTTACCTAATCACAACTGACCCTGACTCTGTTAAAATGTTCCTCTAATCACACAATTATTAATCATTAAATCAACTTAATCTCTTAAAAATCCATACAGTCTCTTATGCTGTCTTCCTTCCATCGTTCTGATTCTGCTGTCTTCTCCCTGGACCATCATCTTAACTTTTTTTCTGAGAGTGTCTGTATACAATTTCTTGATACCTCTAATAGATGATGCCTTCTGAGATTTTTTTTTTGGATGGCAGTTGGCTCTGACTAACTTTCAAAATGCCCTTCCTTTTATATCCCCAACATCATATCCTCTCATTGGTCCAATTTTGTCAATACAATAAAATTCAAATTCATTTTTTTGGTATCCTGGGCAGAAATTAATTGGTTAAATTCAAATCCAGTTGCCTTAACATCAGAACACTATCACTAGCTGATTGTTACACATGATCAGTTCTCAGCATTCTCTGCACCTGTCAGCCTATCACAGACACGTATGCTGTCACAGTCTCTTAACTCACAAAAGGCATATTTGTCTTTTGACTATATCCTCTTTTGACTTCTCAACAATATCTTGAACTGAAGCTGATTTGTTTCTGAGGAGAAAAGCATGTATAACATGATTCATCAAAAGCAACGAAATGCTGAATTTAAGTAACTTTTTAAATCCTAGACTTTTAGGATCGACCACAAAATAATGGTCCCCTTCTCCTTTCAGAAATTCTTTACCAAAAATCCTCCATCAATATCAACTTGCACAAATTCCTATTTGTTTTTGCTCCTCTGTACCCACTGACTAAAATTGTTTCCAAGCCCAGATGCTCTTCAGATTTTTTTCTTCCTTGTATTTCAATCACTCCATGGCATTGTCCTCACCCGATCTCAGCACTCTGTTTTAGCCCTGCAAGTGTTCCTCCAATTGTCTTCTCTTATCCTTCACTCCATCATTGCCTATTATCCTAACTGTACATTTAAAATTGAGTTCTGGAATTCCCTCCCTGACCGCTTAACCAAAGAGAAGACAAGAGGCAAAGCATTGAAGAGTAATTGTTGAGCTGAGGCATTAGTAATGTTGGATAAAGAGACGACAGATGAAGCGAACAGATGTTTTGCATCACTAGTCACTAGAGAGGAGACAGTTAACATCCCAGTAATAGCTATAAATCAGGAATTGAAAGGGAGGGAGGTACTCAAGAAAATTGCAGTTCTTAGGGAAGTAGTGCTAAGTAAATTGTTGAATCGCGAGTTGACACATGTCTCGGCCCTGATGGATTTCATCCTAGGATTTAAAATAAGTAGCCAGTGAGATAGTTGCTGTGTGGTTTAAATTTTCCAAAACTCATTAAATTTGGGAAAGGTTACTTTTAGATTGGAATGTAGATAATCAAACTCTTTTAATTGAAAACATGAGGGAGGCAGAAAGCAAAGGCACTTGGATAAGTTCAGAGTAACAAGATAGAGCCAGCATAGTTTTAGTCAAAGAGCAATCATATCTAACTAATTTATTAGAGAAACAACTTGTGCTATAGATAAAAGGAACCATTGGATGTGTTGTGCTTACATTTCCAGAAGACATTTGATAAGGTGCAACAAAGGTTATTGTGGAAAATAAAAGGTCATGGTGTTAGGTGTAACATATTGGCACGGGTAGAAGATTGCTTCCTGCTAGCCAGCTGAAGATTCGGGATAGATAGTTTTCAGGCTGGTAGTTTGTCATGAGTGGTGTGCTACTGGATGATGCTGGGGCTTCAACTCTTTTTAAACTTTATATAAATGATAGTGAAGGGACTGAAGGTATGGTCGCTATATTTGCTGGTGACGCAAAGGTGGGCGGCACGGTGGCACAGTGGTAAGCACTGCTGCCTCACAGCGCCAGAGACCCGGGTTCAATTCCCGCCTCAGGCGACTGACTGTGTGGAGTTCGCACGTTCTCCCCGTGTCTGCGTGGGTTTCCTCCGGGTGCTCCGGTTTCCTCCCACCATCCAAAGATGTGCAGGGTCAGGTGAATTGGCCATACTAAATTGCCTGTAGTGTTAGGTAAGGGGTAAATGTAGGGGTATGGGTGGGTTTCGCTTCGGCGGGTCGGTGTGGACTTGTTGGGCCGAAGGGCCTGTTTCCACACTGTAATCTAATCTTAATCTAATCTAATCTAATCTAAATCTAAAGGTAGATAGGAGATTGAATTGTCAAGATGATTTAAGTAGTAATAAATGTAAATAAATAGATTAAGTGAGTGGCTAAAGAAAAGATCCAGAAAATGGAGTATAATTCAGGAAAGTGTGCAATCGTTCATTTTGGCTAAAAGAATAAGAAGAAAGCGGATTATCTAAATGGTGACAGGTTGCAGGACTCCAAAATGCTGAAAGAATCTGGGAGTCCTAATGCATGAATCACAATTTAGAGTGCAGGTACGGAAAGTAATCAGGAGAGCTAACAATGTTTTGTGAGAGGAATTGAATGCAAGAATAGGAAAGATGTTTCATCACAACTATTTGGTAACTATTCCAGTTTTTAAAAATTGTGAAAATTAATGGCTGAGCAAGAATCCCTTCAACTTTTCCTTTGCATGTACAGCGGAACCTCAATTATCCAAACGAGATGGGAGGGTGCTATTTCATTCGGATAATTGATTATTCGGTTAATTGATTTCTTCTGGGGCTTGGAGTTTTGTGAAGTCTGCTCCCCATTCAGGACACTAGGCAGCAGCACAGTGTGCAAGACCCCGCCCCCACCCTGTCCGCTCGCGCTCTCCCGCCCCAATTCCGTCCACTCCCACCCTGCCCCACGCTCATCCCAAATCTGTCTGCTCTCAACCCGCCCCCAACTCTGTCCGCTCCAACCCCGCCCATTCCCACCCTGTCATTCTGCCCCAACCCCATCCAACACTACCTACCCCCAATTCCGCACCCCCTCCCATCTGACCCACTCCTCCTCCTCCTCCCTCCCCCACCAAGCAGCGCACAGACATTTTTTTTGACAGGTTCGACCTCTGCCTTGTGCAGGGCAATGTTGGTGAGATTATCTGGGGAAGGGGGGTTTAGGGATCATTCCTGTGTAGAACTCCAGGGAAAGTGAGAGGTTGGGCGGTCATTTAGAGACGTTGCCTGGATTGTCCAGGACTGTTCTCAGCAGCATTTCAGGGAGTCGAGTTCGTTTTTAACTCATTGTGTCTGTAAACAAAAGATGTGATCAGGGTTGAAACAGCTCTTTGATGTAATGTTTCTCTCAGGACCTTGAGATCCCTTTCGGATAATCCGATATTCAGATAATTGATATTTGGATAATCGAGGTTCCTCTGTACTCGTTAGGAACTTGTACTCCTTGCTCTGACTCTGAGTTGGGTGTTAGCGTAAGAACTTCAATGGGATAGAGGCTTAGGTTTTTTGAAAGAGTTGTAAATAATAAAAATGATTCTTTACGTTGAATGATAAATCAAAATACTTAACTGTAGAGATATTGTAGGAAACATTCTTTATCTCATGAATATTTACGTTTTAATTGTATCTTTGAAAGATGCTTTGAAAAATGCAAAGCAATCTCAAAATGCTTCTTGAATTGTAAATTATCCAAACATTTGAATTTGCAAATATTGATCAAACAGTGACACAGTGAATCACCTGAAGTTTGGTGAACAGTTCTTTTTTTTTTAAAACTTAGTTGTAGAATGTGCCATGATGAATTTCCAAAATTGGCAGTCTGAAAATATTTGTGTTTCAACTTTTTTTTTGTTTTCCAGGGCAAACTGCTGCGGGCAAAGAAGGAAATTGAGAAGCACTCCATTAATGATAAACAGGTGGGCGTAGAAAACGAATAAGCATTGTAACTGCTGCATACTAGAGCATTTTCAATGTTTGAGTGTGAAACTCTTGTGATTTAAATGCAATCATTGTATTTCTAAGTCACCTCTTTGTTCACTGACATTTTATTAAAAGAACAGTTTGTTTGTGGTAGGGGAATGAGAACGCTTTCGTTTTGGCAGGGTAAATTGTACATCTCTGCATATGTGATAAACAGTTCTGTTTTTGCACCAACAATGTCGGCCACAGTTTCTAAAGACTGATCTTGAAGCTAGTGAAGTATTCAGCTTCCATAGCATCAGTATTTCTACCAGAATGGTTCCTAGTTTTTAGTTCTACAGGGTGTTATCGCGTGTCAAGGCCTGAATAATTATAAGTGGTGCATATTCACCTGTAAATTACTGGGCATATTGATGAGATCCTTTTAAATATACAACCAGTATTGCACTTTATTTTTGTTTTTCTTGTTGAGAAATGGTGTACCGTTTATGCTTTTGCCTTCTTTCCATATTCCACATTCCCTTGAGATAGACAATCATCTGTAATTGAGCAGGAGTGGCTTTTCCCCACCCCCAACAAATGTTACCTCTGTGTGCATACTGTTTCACTCTCTCTCGTATTTTTACTGCTCACATGCATTTCTGCCTTTCCTCCAACCATGTTTATCTGACCTTAGGCTTTCTTACCCTTTGTCTTCATTTCTGGTGCTCTTAGTCTCCCTCCTGTCTCTACCACTTGCATTAGTGCAGTTAATTTCATTAATGTAGTCACCTGTTTTTAAAAAAAATATTTTGGTTGATTTTGTTCTTGCATAGAGTTTAGTTTCTATCATAGATTTTTGTGCTGCAGGTAGTTAGAGTCATAGAGATGTACAGCACAGAAACAGACCCTTCAGTCCAACTCGTCCATGCCTAACAAATATCCTAAACGAATCTGGTCCCATTTGCCAGCGCTTAAACCATATCCTTCTAAACCGTCCCTATTCCTATACCCATCCAGCTGCCTTTTAAATGTTGTATTCGTACCCGCCTCTACCACTTCCTCTGAGAACTAATTCCTTACACGCACCATCCTCTGTATGAAGAAATTGCCCTGTGGGTCCATTTTAAATCTTTCCCCTCTCACCCTAAACCTATGCCCTCTTGTTTTGGACTCCCCCCACTTCAGGGAAAAGACCTTGTCTATTTACCCCATCCATGCCCCTCATGATTTTACAAACGTCTGTAAGGTCACCCCGCAGCTTCCAACACTTGAGGGAAAACAGCCCTAGCCTATTCAGCCTCTCCCTCTTTTATAACACAATGATTGTGTTCTTATGAAACTTGCGTTATTGAACAATCACGCTTTAGAAACAGCACTTAAAAGTCTCTGCGATGTAATCGCCTTGCTGCCAACACGTTTTTTAAAAGATCGCACTTTCGAAGTGTTACAGCAAATCCACATTAACGAAACGTGCATTATAGCAGAACAACCTGTATTTGTTTACAACATATATGTTTGAGAGAATATTTTCTGATTGATTTCACAGGTAGTATTGTGTATATCTGTTGATGTTTCAAAAGACTATGGACAAGTGCAAAGCGTGATTAAACAAGTAAGTTTGCTTTTTTTTAAAATGAACATGCTAAACATGCCGTTCAATATATTGGATCCCATGTATATCTTGTTTATGCTGAATAAGATTGGTTAAAGAAGTGCTGCTTTTGTTGCAGCAGTGATGCTGAAGTAGACCTGTACTCTAAATATGCTGACTGACACCTCATTTATTGATTCTTTACTTTGTTGATGAGCAGATAGAAAGAAAAAGAAATTAATGTTATATTGTTGGAAGACACCAACTGAGTGCTAATCTTCATGATTTACAGAAAGAGTGGAATTCTGCAACACAAATACTGAACACATTCCAGAAAATATAATCCAATGTATAGTAGTGGAGTCTGACTTAACCATTATCACAAGTTAAAGTGGAATTGTCGATTGCCACAAACAATTGAATCCCACATAAAACCAGTGTTTTTGATTAAAACTTGGAGTTTATTAACAGGAGCTTAAGAAGGAAATTGATATCTTCACCATTCCAGGAAAAAAAATTCAAAATTTCTACACTAGTTTTTTTGTTATTCATTTGAAATAAGCTTAATTTGCTGGGACAAATGAAAATTGAATGTAAATCTATTTTTGTACACAAATCTTTATTTACTGCTTATTGTACATCAATAATTCTCTTTTCCTTTTTGTTATGCACATTTCAAATTATTTTGCTCAGAGAACACTTGGATAGAACTGTACTGTATAGGAGTGGGCTCATCCGTCTGTAATGTTGTGCCCAATTTGTCCATCAATGCTGTTCAGAGTCCTGCCATTAACTGTATACTTTTCCTTAACATTTAATCTCCTGAAGTGCGGCAACTTACACTTCCTGGATTTAATTCCATCTGCCATTTGAAATGAGCTTTAAGTAAATCAAATAAACAGGAATCTGTCCCTTTTCTTAACCAGATATTTTGTACTGAATCATTAATTTATTAATCTTTAACTGTCATTCTAGGCACAGGAGAAGCTGGGTCCAGTTGACATGCTTATAAACTGTGCTGGCATATCTGTTGCGGCAAAATTTGAAGATATTGACATTGACTTTTTTGGAGTGAGTAATTTGCATGATTAGACTTAAATATTTTCTGCGATTGAACAATTTCTTGGAGCATCTACGATAAATTATATTCTACTTGTCTAATGAACTGTACAGGCAATGTCTTTTGAATTCTTCAGTGTGTGTTCTCTGGTAAAGTGGAAAATTGTTTATCACCCAGGATTTTTTAAAATACTTCCTTTAAAAGAAAATCTATTTTATTGCCAAAATTGTTTTGACGCTCAGCAGCACATTCTCTCTCTCTCTCTCCTTTTTTTAACTGTCATTTCATAAACATCTGACTCTGAACAAGTGTCTTGAATTTTCTGTGACTGAAGTAAGAAAAGGGCTGGTCATCAAGTAATTTATCTAAGAAGAAACGTTTTGTGCACATGTTGATTCATATATTGGTCAATGCTTTTAATATGAAAATTGGGACAACAAATTTAAGTATGAAAGAAGTATTGTGTTAACAAAGACGCTGTAATTAGTATCAAAAACAGAAATTGCTGAAGCAACTCCGGTCTGGCAGCATCTCTGGAGAGAAAGCAGAGTTAACATTTCAAATGCAGTGACCCTTCTTCTGAAGGTGGGTCCCTGGACTCAAAACTTTAACTCTGCTTTCTCTCCACAGGTGCCACCAGACCTGCTGAGTTTCTCCAGCAATTTCTGCTTTTGTTCAGTTTTTGTTTTTTTGCTTAATTTAGTGTTTTTTTTACTATATTTGTATGTTGGTACAGAATAACACAATTTTTCTAAAGCACAAAACATTGATTGAAATTGATTTTAAAATAATGTTTGTCTATGCCGCCTTCCGACTTCTTTCCGGCATTAGTGTGTATCATTTCACTGTTCTGAATTGAAAGATTTCACCTGGTTTATGACTTTGTTCTTTGACAGTCTTGAAACAAATAATAAGTTCATACTTTCATTGTTTGTGATGCAGTAGTTTATTTTAGATAGAAAATATTTTAATATTATTCATTGAATCCTTCAAAGTTGAATGCAACAATGTTCTATTAACTGTCCTTGATTATGACTTGATTGTCACGTTTTCTTTTGTAAAATCTAAATGTGCAACGGTTTTTCTTGCACAATCCCTGAGTTAACGCTAAGAAATTTTCACCATCTTTCAATAGATGACTGTTCAAACCCGAACTGTGATTAAAATAAATTAATTTCACTTCAAAAGTTAACTTCACATTTTTGAAGATTTGCAATGCATTGCAAAGCTTTTGTTTTGCACCTGGCTTTCAATCCACCCAGACTGATGAAAGTCTGTCAGAAGTGAAGCAAGCTGCTTTTGCTTCTATTTTCTTAATGGATGGAAGTGAACTGCCAGAACTACCTCTGGCATGGGGAGACTGCTATGGACTGTGCAGACTTCATTTTTGAGCATTTTTGATAGCTCAGTCAAGAATTTATTTTTGATTTATTTTGTTTTGAGATCACCTGCACGCAGAACAATGGTATTATCCATGATGTCATAAGTGATACACGCAAAAACATGTCAACTTCATACCTATGAAAACGTTTCTTGAAGTTAATGTTGCTTCAAAAAGATCTTTAAACTAAATGTTTACTAGAAGTCATATGAAAGTTCAAGTGTTCATGCTGGGTAGCTCTACAACTTGTGGAGTGTGGTTATGATGATGGCAATAGAAATGTCAGTAGTAATAACATTTTATGCTGGTACGTGAATTCTTGAGAGCCATCCATATCTTTGTTGAGAGTGTGACGCTTTCCAGCATTCGAGGAGCAACAGTATCAATGTTTCGCGCGTAAGCCCTTCATGACTTCTGTCTGAAACATCCTGCATTTTATTAAACTGAAAGTGTCTTAACATTCAAAACTGTGCAGAATTTCAAGAATTGATGTATTTTTGGTTTCAAAATCCCATCTCCGTATAAACTATTGACAAATCTATGTTTACGCAAATTAAGTATTACGTCATTTTGTATTTTAAATGTATCTGGGCAATTTGAATGACTATTTTCATCAGTGCTACTTATCATTTTCCCAGAGGTTAATGGAGATCAATTATCTGGGTAGTGTTTATCCTACTCGGGCAGTCATTCATACCATGAAGGAAAGGAGAATGGGGAGGATCGTGTTTGTGTCATCCCAGGCAGGTCAGCTGGGCTTATTTGGTTACACAGCTTATTCGCCGTCCAAATTTGCTTTGCGTGGATTAGCTGAATCTTTACAAATGGAGGTGTGTGTTTCAATTTTCTGTTTGTATTTCATCTTTTAGCACTTTGTGTTTTCTATCTAGAGGTACAACAAATTAGTATTTACTTTAATTTTGGGGGTTTTGTTGGACCAGGATTAATGCTGCCAAAAATAATTTTTTTTTTAATTAGCGGATATTTTTTGGCCTCAATTTCTGGAGTGAGATTGGACAATATGGGTAACCTTTTCCCAGGCCACAGTTTTGAATACAAAATTCATTTCAATTTCTGGCCTGCCTTCAAAGGTTCAAATAAATCTTAGTTGCTACTTCTCTTGAGAGAATTGGAATGATCATGGGTATGTGGAAATGGAAGGCTCTAGCTTTTGGCAAAGTTTTGCAGGCCGTTCTTTGCATCCACAGAAGATAGTAAGTGGTGACTTGGACATAGTGATAGGACAGGAAGGCTTTTAATGGAGCAACGGTAAAACCCAATTTGACAGATGGGTATTTTTTTTATTCTTGAAATAAGTAGGTAAGATTCGGTTTACAATTATGCACATAGATGAGATTGCACCCCATTTTAAAAATACAGTAAAGATTTCCCATGGAACATCTGTATTTGTCGGCAGTGTTTCCCTATTAGCAGATGGCACTTCAACAGGAAGGTAACAAAAAATTGAGATTGAAATGTTTTCAAATGATGTATGTATAGTTATTTGGCATGTTTCTTTTAAAATATCATGCAAATGTCAAAGTATTTTGATATTTCATTAATTTAATTTTTATTCTTCACAATTTTAAAATTAAAAGCCTTCAAATATAGTTAATCTCCATTACTTTTTTGCTTTAATTTTAAATTTTATTTTGATTAAGTTAAATATAGTTAGATTGTGGCATATAATCTCATCAGTTGTACAAATTGAGCCATAAATCATTAAATGAGCTGGAAAACACTGCCAGCCCCCACGTCAAATATTAATCTCACAATTTATCAATAATTAATGCTGATCATACAAATTCTAATATTTTTTGTTGTGAGCATCTCTATTGGGAGATTTCTTTTTTAGTAAAATAGTTCTGCGTAGAGTATTGAATAACACACTGGTACTTCACAATTGTGCTTAAGTTCTCATTTACGTTAAACCCTGATATTGCATTCATATTTGTAGGGATAATGATGGTTCACTGTCAAAGTTTATGCCACTTCTAGCCCATTGTCTTTATTTTTGCCTTTGTCATGTGAGTAAGTAGGCATGAAGTGAAGATCAACACGATGAGAGAGTCTGTCATTCATTTGCACAAATTTAGTCGCAATGCTTACCTACGATGCAACTGTCATTGATTTGAGAGTAGCAGCTCTTGATTTTTCTTCTCTCCTCTCCAGCTTTGAGGACTTGGGCCATTTGGTGCAGTTAATCCAAAACAAGCTGAAGGGATAAGAGAATTTGTATTTGACTGCTGCTATGTGCCTTAGGTTGGGAATGTGAGTCCTTAACACTCAAGAAGCCCAGTTTTTTTTTCCATGGGGATTATAATATAATTTACTCTAGTCCTTTTTCCATCCTTCACGTGCTTGTTAGAGTTTGATGTGAAACATTTTAGAATTGATTCTGCAGTGCTTTGTCAATTATTTTCCCCAAACTTTACTATTTTGTTTTCTAGGTGAAGCCATACAATATCTACATCACAGTTGCTTATCCTCCTGACACAGACACACCTGGGTTTCAACAAGAGAATAAAGTCAAGGTAATGAGATTTATTTTTTAAAGAAACTGTCATTTTGTTTTATGATGCCAATTTGAGGTACAGTTCTGTTTGCATTTCCTTTGCCTCAATCTAGTAATTCCTGTACTATATTTTCCTTTTTCATTATTTGAGAGAAAAAGTAAGATGTAAGTTATTGAAAATGTAAATAAAGGTTTTAAGTCATTTTTCCATAGTTCAATACTGAGGAAAGTGAAAACCCTTCACCGAACTTGTAAGATTGTCTAATGCTAAAAAAGCTGAAAATGTGTTGCTGGAAAAGCGCAGCAGGTCAGGCAGCATCCAGGGAACAGGAGAATCGACGTTTCGGGCATAAGCCCTTCTTCAGGAATGAAGAAAGTTTGTCCAGCAGGCTAAGATGAAAGGTAGGGAGGAGGGACTTGGAGGAGGGGCGTCGGAAATGTGATAGGTGGAAAGAGGTCAAGGTGAGGGTGATAGGTCAGACTGGGGTGGGGGCGGAGAGGTCAGGAAGAAGATTGCAGGTTAGGAAGGCGGTGCTGAATTCGATGGATT